>NC_136068.1:691194298-691436798 GCF_964261635.1 Lissotriton helveticus | reverse complement strand
ACTCAGAGGCACCCTCCTCTACAGGCCACCTGGACCCCGTGCACAATTCAGCGACGATATCACTGACTTTATCACTCCACATGCCCTCCCCTCCGAGGATTACATTCTTCTGGGAGACCTCAACTTTCACCTGGAAAAGAGCAATGACAGCAACGCCACCTCCCTTCTGAACAATCTCACCAACCTCGGACTCAAACAACTTGTCACTACGTCCACCCACATCGCAGGTCACACGCTCGACCCTATCTTCACCTCCAGCAAACATGTCTCCTTCAGTCACACCACAGCTCTCCATTGGACGGACCACAGCTGCGTACACTTTATCTACAATAAGACCACAACTCACAACCATCCTCAACCTACTTTGCGAAGAAACTGGAACAAAATCACCATCGACCAGATCTCCTCATCGCTTCTTCAAAACCCCCCTGCCCACTCCTCTAACCCCGACCAAGCAGCCACTAACCTCACCCAATGGCTATCCAACAGCGCCGACATCCTAGCACCGTTGAAAAAACGTCAAATCAAACTAGGCAGCAAATACGCCTCCTGGTTCAACGATGATCTTAAGAAATCGAAAAAACTCTGTCGCACCCTCGAGAAGGCCTGGAAAAAAGACCCTAACACCAGCACCAGAGACGCCTTCAAAAACGCCACCCGCATACACCATCAACTAATCCGGTCTGCCAAGAAAGCCGCATTCAAAGACAGACTTGACAACAACGCCCACAACAGCAAGGAATTATTCAACATCGTCAAAGAGTTTACCAACCCCTCAGCCAACTCCAACGACATCACCCCCTCTCAAGCCCTCTGCGACTCCCTAGCTTCGTTCTTCCACAACAAAATCGCAGACATCCACAACAGCTTCGACAACCGACCCGGAGACCAACCCACCCAACCATCTGCTGGTCCTTCACCCCCCTTGAACATCCTTAATGACTGGAACCCAATCTCCACTGAGGACACCATCCGCCTGATGAACTCCATCCACTCAGGATCCCCCACAGACCCCTGCCCTCACCACATCTTCAACAAAGCAGACTCCATCATAGCACCGCACCTCCGAGACGTCATCAACTGCTCCCTCAACTCCGCCACCTTCCCGGAAAGCTGGAAACACGCTGAACTCAGCGCCCTTCTGAAAAAACCCACAGCGGACCCCACCGAACTCAAAAACTACCGTCCCATCTCGCTCCTTCCATTCCCGGCCAAAGTCATCGAGAAAGCTGTCAACAACCAGCTCGCCGCCTTCCTCGAAGCCAACAAATCCCTCGACTCCTCACAGTCCGGCTTCCGAGCAAAACACAGCACGGAGACCGCCCTCATCGCAGCAACAGACGACATTCGAACTCTACTGGACAATGGAGACACAGTCGCCCTCATCCTCCTCGACCTCTCCGCAGCCTTCGACACAGTCTGCCATAGCACCCTTCTACAGCGCCTCAGAAACATCGGAATCCAAGGAAAAGCACTAGAATGGATCACCTCGTTCCTCACCGGAAGAACCCAGAGAGTCCGCCTCCCACCATTCAAGTCAGAGGCCACTGAAGTCATCTGCGGCGTGCCACAAGGATCTTCACTCAGCCCCACCCTCTTCAACGTATACATGAGCCCCCTCGCGGCAATCGCACGCCAACACAACCTCAACATCATCTCCTATGCTGACGACACTCAACTGATCCTCTCACTCACCAAAGACCCTAACACCGCCAAAACCAACCTACATGAAGGAATGAAAGAAGTGGCCGAGTGGATGAAGCACAGCCGTCTGAAACTAAACTCAGACAAAACAGAAGTCCTTATCCTAGGTACCTCCCCCTCCTCCTGGGATGACTCTTGGTGGCCAGAGGCCCTTGGAAAAGCACCCATCCCGACGGACCACGCACGGAACCTGGGCGTCATCCTCGACTCCTCACTCTCTATGAACAGACAAGTCAACGCCGTTTCATCATCTTGCTTCAACATTCTCCGCATGCTCAAAAAAACATTTCGCTGGATCCCCACCGAAACCAGAAAAACGGTCACCCATGCACTGGTTACAAGCCGCCTGGACTACGGAAACACCCTTTACGCCGGTATCACCGCAAAACTCCAGAAAAAACTCCAACGCATCCAGAACGCATCAGCCAGACTCATACTAGACATCCCGCGTAAAGACCACATCTCTAGTCACCTGAAAAACCTCCACTGGCTTCCCGTCAATAAGAGGATCACTTTCCGCCTCCTAACCCACGCACACAAATCACTTTACGAACTTGGTCCCGAATGCCTCAACACACAACTTTCCTTCTACACCCCCTCCCGCCAGCTTCGTTCCTCCAACCAAGCCCTTGCTACCATACCTCGCATCAACAAAACCACCATGGGAGGTAGATCCTTCTCCTACCTCGCTGTGAAAACCTGGAACTCACTCCCCACTCACCTTCATCTCACTCAGAACCACCTAGCATTCAGAAAGCAACTCAAAACTTGGATATTTGACAAGTAATTCCCCACCCTCCTCAAGCGCCTTGAGACCCTACGGGTATGTAGTGCGCTATATAAATCTTTGACTTGACTTGACTTGACATAGTTTAGGGATATCCCCGAGAGCCACCATAATAAACACAATGCTCCTGTGACCGTTTGGTCAGTAACTAATGAGTATTTCACTATGACTAATCCCGGAATCATGGGATACAGTACCACCATATTAAGAGAAATTAATATACTTTCCAATACGCTTTCCGATTACCATTATACACTTTATACAGATGAAGAAAGACTGACTAGTAATTGAGCAACACACTTAAATGCACCAGCACTTTTATCACTGTATATACAATTACTATTATGCACCAATAGAGCACTAACACATAGTGGGTAATCATCAATAATCTAGACAAGCATAACAAAATAGCCTCCCTAACTGTAGGAACTTAGCTACAACTATAATTTATAAAAAGCTTATAAAAAGAAATTATGTATTAACTTAAGATAATTCACTACAAGTATATCTTACAAATTAGCATTACAAATATACATGTACAGATTACTCTGGATTACACTGATGTACTTTATAATGTTTTGATGTATTTTACTACATTTATTAAGTAGACTTATTTGTAATTGTGGCGAATTGACTGAACCCCTCGTGTTTGGGGAATATGTCTTCTATGTCTAGTATGACGATGATACCATGTGTGATGTTTTCCTATGCACTGTCACTTTAAAAATAAGAAAAAAGCTTACCTCCGTGTCATGTGATCAAGGCTCCGCCGAGCCAAAACGTGTCGGGACCGCAGCAAGCACAAATCTGGTGGTCCGACTCTGTCTGTACAACGAAGCCAGGAGCGACGCAGGTTTTACATATATATATATATATATATATATATATATATATATATATATATATATATATATTCACAGAAAAAACCATAGGTTATAGACCATATATAGTTAGGAATTAGCATTTACAAAACCTTGAAAATTCACTGAAAAAACCATAGGTTATAGACCATATATAGTTAGGAATTAGCATTTAGAAAACCTTATTTTACTCACACAAAACCATTGAAATTCCATATATAGTTAGTTGCACTAACTATATATCGCGCACCCGCAATCCACTGCTGATGATGTCACATATTACATCATTCATGACATGGTCAGTGACATCACTGATGACATCACTGATGACATCTCAAATGACATCACTGATGACATCACTGATAACAACATCCAGTGATTTTTTGTTTCTATAAAGTTTAAATATGTCTTACATATTGAAGAATGAGTGGATGTGTAAGTGTCTGGACGAAGGATTTAGTAGGTGCATGACTGACTGTATGAGTGAGTGATTAAATGTGTCTCACTGACTGCATGGGTTAGTGACTAAACTGTCTTAATTTGTGCATCATTATGTCTGTTGTTCTGTAAACTGCTGCATGTGTTGATCAGTAGCTATATGAGTAACTATATGGGTTATTCATTGATTGCCCAAGTATTTGTATGGGAGACTGAGTGTGTGTGTGGCTAGCTGGGAGGTGTGTGACTCTGTGCAGATCAATCTGTACTTGTATCAATGATTGTATAAGAAGGTAAGTATGTGTTAGTATATGTTTGAAAATGTAAGGTGCTCTATGTTTAACCGTATAGACAAGAAAATGGAAGTGTCATTGATTCTTTACAGGACTGACTAGGTGTGTGAGTAACTCCATGGATGAGTGGCAGACTGTGAGTGTCTGTATAGGTGTATGAGTGCATATGATAGTGTTGTAAAGATGAGTGATTGTATGTATGAATGATTGTATGGGTGAATGAGTGAAGGTGTGTGTAGACGTAGCAATCAGTGAGTGCGTATGTAGTAACTAGTATTGGTGTGTCAATGGTTTCAAAAATTATACTCTCTTTTTAACACTGGGTGAAACAGAGGTTATATTAAAATGTGAGGAGATGCATTGTATTGTCACATGAATGATATCATCAGTGATGTGGTCATTGATGTCAAATGAGATGTCATCAGTGATGTCATCAGTGATGTCATTTGAGATGTCATCAGTGATGTCATCAGTGATGTCACTGACCATGTCATGAATGATGTAATATGTGACATCATCAGCAGTGGATTGCGGGTGCGCGATATATAGTTAGTGCAACTAACTATATATGGAATTTCAATGGTTTTGTGTGAGTAAAATAAGGTTTTCTAAATGCTAATTCCTAACTATATATGGTCTATAACCTATGGTTTTTTCAGTGAATTTTCAAGGTTTTGTAAATGCTAATTCCTAACTATATATGGTCTATAACCTATGGTTTTTTCTGTGAATTTCATTGGTTTTTTAACAGCTAATATCTGTAGCTGTAAAATGTATTCTTCTTTAAATCCAAAAATATATTTTATATGTTTATGAATAAGTTTTTTTTTAAATACTTTTTTTTTCTTCGTTCCCGCTTCGCGAATCGGGAAGCTTCCCGTTAGCTGACCTTGATGCCGCGAAATAGACCGCGAGCCGGTAAACGTTTCTTTACCGCAAGTGCCGCGTTAGAAAACAACATCGTGACGCCTCCCGTCCGCATGACGTTTCACGTTGTCGCGTGATACGTCATATGACGTGCTACGTTAGCGAACTGGTACGCGAAGCGAGTCGCAAAGCGCAGGTTTCTGGAAGCAAACCGGGAGGCCCTGCAAAGCGCTTAACGTAAACACAGCAAGTCATGTGACTTGGTAATAACACTTTTCATTGGTTCATTTCACTTTTGGTTTCCTAATGATGTAAGACTAGGTCATATAATCTAAAATGAACACTTTTGATTGGTTGAGAACTCTTGTTTTTCCCAAATGATGAAAATCCCTCCTTCTTTCCTCACTCTGACTTTCATCATTGTGAGAGAAAGACCCTTTGTGATCACTGAGCAATGGCTTCTTTAGTAGCTTCAGCTGGTGCTTCCCCACCACCTCCACCACATCCAAGGAAGAGTGGACCACCTGCTCAAGTTATAATTCAACAAGAAGAGGAAGAAGAGGAACAGGACGACGAGCACGAAGAGAGGCAGTTTTTGCCTGAGCAGCCCAGGACGTCTCACCGGAAAGAAAACTTCATTTGGCAATTTTTTAAAATTCCCAAAGGTCAGAAAAAAGTAAATGCAAGATACGTAACTTGCCTTATATGTCAAGATAGACTGTCCAGAGGAACCGAGAAAAAATACAGTTTCGGAAACTACACAATGCATCGCCATATGACTAGGTGGCATCCTAACAACTACAGTGCTGCACAGTTTCGGAACGACCTAGATAATCTCCCTATTATGGCCAGAAGATCTGTTGTACCGGAAGTAACGGGACCAGAGGGCAGGGAGATGGTGCCAAATATACAAATGAAATTTGGTGAAGTAAAACACATCTGCGTATTTTGCGATGGATTCATTTCCTACGGAGAAAAAAGCATCACTCTGATCAACAGAGCTATTGACTATCATATGCAAGTTTGTACGAAACGCCCAAAAGAATAAATACTTCTTTTTTTGTTTTGTTGCTCCTGTTGAGCCCTTTACAATGAATCGTTTTCATTGCCCCCTCCAAGAAAAACCCAAAAAAATATAAAACTGTTCAGAAAAATTCAAAAAAAGTAAAAAAATGTTCAGAAAAATAATAAAAAAAATATAAAACAACAAAAACAATAAAAAAAAAAGTTCTTTTCAGAACTACCTCCCCGTTATTAAAAAATTGGTACAATATTTGGAACTGTGCCAACCTCTATTTCTCTTAGTTCGCTTCCCAGTTCGCTCGCCGGTACGCGAACCAGAAGCGAACCAAAAACAGTAAGTATAAGGGAAGGAAACAGACACTTATGTTAAAAGAAAGACAGCTATAGGGGAGTAAACTAGAGATACTATTACCCGTAATCCACTGCTGATGATGTCACATATTACATCATTCATGACATGCTCAGTGACATCATCAGCAGAGGATTGCGGGTTTTTTGGCAACGTGCCTTATCCACGGTTTAATAACGCTGCCTTTTGCTTTATATAAGTTTTCAAATTGTATGAAATATATACCAATAGGTCGTTATGAACCTTTAGGTAGTGCTTTTCTTCATGAGGTCTGGTCGCTTCCATACACATACAGATGTTTCAAAGATGATCAAGAAGTTTATCTGAATGGAGAGGAATGCACTGAGACGCCAGATCATTCACTAATGTGTAGGCACATACAGTTACACGGTTCATGCAACAAACACCGACCAAATATGGCTTGCGTGTTGCAAGGCACGCCAGTTCCTGCTATCATCCCCACGTTCAAGTTGTTGGAAAATGGTAGTTATTTGATGCTCAATAATGAAGATTGTTCTGAGTTAATTAAAAGTATTCCTTTTATCGTAACAGTAAGTGAACGGGTTATTTGCTGCAGAAATGTTCTATTTCCTCCCACACATGAACATAGGGAGTTTTCAATCTGGCCACAAATACCAACCTTGGGACAGATTTCAACGGCATGGCAAGAATAAGAGCTCTTTTGTCTCAGAGAGAGGTGGCCTTGAGTTCGGCCCGTGAAACTTTCGTGCTTCACATAGCGAACACCCGTACAGAGGTGCAGACCCTTTTCAATTCAGATTTGCCTTTCAATTTCAGCAAGATGGTTCCGACTATCTTTAACGCATCCTCCACAAAGACCCTGGCGCACTTTTTTAAAGTTGTTACCAGTGGTCTCGTGACTTCATTTGAGAAAATCTTTGGAGTCATCCCTGCTTCCTTTCATTCTATTTTCTCCACTCTGGTTCGTGGATTGGCATTTTTACTTGCATTACCAGCGGACGCTCTTGTGCTTTTTTACATTTTTAAATATGGATGTCCCTCCTATGCAACCTCCCACCCTGCAGCTGCTGACACTGTTCCGCAATCGCATGCTAGAATATTATGGCACAATGCCGTTGGCGATATTAAGCACGGCATATGGATTATCTTTTCGATTCTCCTACTTCACCTGTGTCCAGCCTGTATTTCACTGCCTGACCTGTGATTTCGATTGGGCCATTGATTTGTGTCTCTGCGGACCGGTTTCTCCTGACGTCGACTTTAATCAGCTGATGACTCCTATCATTACTCACGAGTTGGTTTGTCCTGGCGAAAGGATTATGGCTGTGGCATTGATGCATGGACTACTTGGTCCCTGGAATTTACTGGCGGCAGCACAGTCTTTCTTGGAACAGAGCTTTCTTGAAAACCCACCGAGCTGTCCTCTGATGGTGATAGAGGATCCGGTGCTGGGAGAGCACGTATGTTCTTTTCCGCTTTTAAATTGGATGGCTGAACTGTTTTCGGATGAAGACGGTGACTTCCTATTGGAGGCTGTTGCAGCTTATTTTGCATACACAGTTATGTCATAGACCTTTTTCATGTTTGATATGCTGAGTACTAGCATTTCATTGACAATTCATTGACTTATTTGTCAAGTTTTTATTATTTACCTTGCCTATTGGCTTAAGACTCGATAAAGTACTTGGCTGTTTTATTTTTCTTTAGCATTACATTTTCCTAGTTTTTAATGCTTTACCTTGCGGACCGTCCACATATAAACTTGCAATCTGCTCTCATGAGATGGCACTTCTATTATCTTATTCAGTTCGTTTCCGGATCATGGGGAGGTGTCATCTAGGTCCTGGATATCTTTACACCGTGTTAAGTTAGCATGGGCTCATTACCGGTTTAAACGCCATTTTTCCTTTTTTGCAACTTCTGCACACGACACTTAGTTGTTGCTTTAGCTTTCCACCTAGTAGTTCATCGTGGTTTACATGAGAATAATATGTTATTGCTCTACTATCTGCTTTGCTTGTTAAACTATATCTGTACAGCGAGTGCTAAAGTTTCAAGAACAACACGATACAGAATTGTTATGAGGTCTGATCTCCACGACTTCATACTCATAACATAAGTGCAACTTCTGCCAATTCTGGGCATGAGGCGGGTTTTATATTGCTTTGCCGAACACACATACACAACAGTTGATGCGGTTCACATGAAGAGAGAGCTGGTGTATGCTGATGTGATTCCTTCAAATCTAAGACACTAAAGTATGGGCACGCCCTAAACCAACACAAAGAGACCTTCTTAGCAAATAATATAATATGTGTATTAGGGAGGGTGAGATATAAGCAGCTGCGGGCCGTGGAGGGAGTTACGGTGAGGCAGGGAGGCGGGGAGGGGGAGAAGCAGGGTGGAGCCCTCTCTACCTTGCCCCTCCCCCTCCCCGCCTCCCTGCCCCACCGTAACTCCCTCCACGGCCCGCGGCTGCTTATAAGTGTTGCTAACTCTTATTCATTTACAGCATGTTAACATACTGTCACCATTCGCTTTTTATGTACTAGTAACTATGCTGGTAATTTTGCTACTGATAATATGTGTACTTGTATTATCTAAGATACTACGCCTGAGAAGACGGCATTAGTAAATAAACATTTCAAATACACATGTGTTCTTCTTAACTCCATGTTCTGGTTTCTAAGAAATATATAACGACCGACTGTTCATGAGTTCCACGTATCCTGAGGTACTATAAGTTCATATTCTGGATTGTCTAAACATTGAGAGTTTGTTATATCCAATGTGACACTGTACCTAGCTTGCTAAGGAGTTTTTGATTACTAACGTGAGTTTTGGGACACCCTAATTCGCCGAGGTTCCAATCCTCTGTCCACAGTTCTGTGTGAGAACAGAAACCCTGCGACAGGGGCACCCCCGACCCTTGCTGGAGCTTCATCACACTTGCGATACAACTCCAGCAATGCGCCACCTTTACGGCACAGATACATCACGCATCTGTGCTGTTTTTGCCCCATGATGCGCCGCATTGTAAATGCAGCACACCATAGGTGACGGAACAGCGGCACAGAATGACTAACACATCCCTGGTGATGCGCCAGTCATCATAAATGTATCCCTATGCTTCTTATCTTGTTAGAGATGAACCGCCATATGTATCATCAAAGTTTTTTGCATTTCCTAAATAGCGAACTTTAAGGAATAAATAGCGATTCTTTTCCATTCCTAGTTTGCGATTAGCTATTTGCTAATTACAAATTACCCATTCATTTCCTTCATTTCCATAGGGCGGTTGGACTCACTTTTAGCTCGAACGGCTGAATGGATTTCCACGAAACTTGGCAAAATTGTAAGGACTGGTAGCCCGATGTGCCTTTGCTATGTCTCAAGATATATGCTCCAGTGGTTTTTACGAAAATTAACTTTGAAAAATATATATTGGGCTACATTGGCCTATATATATGTTGGAGCCCAAATGTAGCCCAATGTAGCCCAATGAAGCCCAATGTAGCCCAATGTAGCCCAAAGATGGCCGCCAGACACACAAAAAAACAAATGTAGCCCAAATATCAGCCAGATGTAGCCCAACTATAGCCCAGTGACAGAATGACCAATCAGCTTCGCAAACCTCCGTTACGCGAAGCGGAGCGCTGTTACAGATATATATCTTTTTTTGAACGTTAATTTCTCAAAATCCACTGGAGCACATATATTGAGACCTAGCAAAGGCACATCGGGCTACCAGTCCCTAATATTTTGCCAAGTTTCGTGCAAATCCATTCAGCCGTTCGATTATTATTATTATTTTTTTTTTTTGCCCCGCGGGGCCCTTTTAAAACCTCCACATCAAACCTAGGGGGTCAGCGAGGATCTACTATGCCCCCTTATAGTTATTTCCCCCTTTGTTTTGACCTCCTCTTGTCTCTCGATCCTACCGAGAGACAAGATGGCGGCCGCTACGGACTTTTTGGAATGTTGACAGACGCCGGAGAACCAATCAGCTTCGCTTCACAAAGCTCCGTTGCGCGTAAAGTACGCGTCCTGGGACGCTGCCAGGTCCGCTGTTACAGATATATATCTTTTTTTAAACGTTAATTTCTCAAAATCCACTGGAGCACATATATTGAGACCTACAAAAGGCACATCGGGCTACCAGTCCCTACAATTTTGCCAAGTTTCGTGCAAATCCATTCAGCCGTTCGGGCTAAAAGTGAGGCCAACCGCCCTATGGAAAACTCAATGTTAAAAACACGTTTTGGGACCCCCCTTTTTTCTTGGCCCCCCCTTGACGAACCCCCCCCAAATTTTCAAGGGCTGCTCAGAAACAAAATGTGCCATTTTCCTGAAAATTTCAGCCAATTCCGTCCACAAACGCCAAAGTTATTAGACATAGAATTTTCAAAAATCCCATAGAGAAAAAATCCTAACTATATATACCTACTGGCGACCGCCAGTAGGTAATATATATATATATATATATATATTTGCCACCAAAGTAATCCCGTTACCGAGGGCACACTTCTCACAGCTGGTGCGAGTCTCAGGGACGGGCGTTCCCTGTAATTCATTTGCCACCAACTGAAATTATACTCGCACTCCACCAGGATGTTTTTCAGTTAACAATAAACCTGCTGTAGAAAAACATCCTGGTGGAGTGCGAGTATAATTTCAATTGGTGGCAATTATATATATATATATATATATATATATATATATATATATATATATATATATATATATATATATATATATATATATACGTATATATATGTACTAGTAGCCCGTCCCGACGTTGTCCGGGTATGAAATAGAATGTGTGTAATGTGTGTATTTGGCAAGGGCAATTTATTTTAAAATCTTGCGGTAGACAACATTTTTTGTTTCATTAGAATAGGGACGGAGAAGGCCCAGCTGCAGCCCTGGTTGATGTTAGCAGGCGCGTGTAATTGGTGTAGTGATCCGCCGCCTGAGCCCGGCGACAGCCCTGGTTGATGTTAGCAGGCGCGTGTAATGTCGCGGAATGAGAGAGTTATCAGCGGCAGGTAAATCCGTTTAATGAGAGAGTTGTGTGACAGCGAGTAGGAGAGGCTGCAGTAATTGTCCCCGCAGACACGCTCATTTGCGTGTTCCCCCGCTTGAGGCCCAGCTGCAGCCCTCGTTGATGTTATCAGGCGCGTGTAATTAGTGTACTGATCCGCCGCCTGAGCCCGGCTAGAGCCCTGGTTGATGGTAGCAGGCGCGTGTAATTTCGTTGAATGAGAGAGTTCAGTAACAGTCCGCAGAAGAGGCTGCAGTAACGTTACTTACCAGGCCTCCAGGTGAACGCGCTTGTCACGCCCCCAGCACACGGCCACAGCAGACGATCTTCTGATTAATGTACGACCCACATGGCATGAAGGACGGAACGTAGCACATGCCCCCAGCGTATTTCACGCTCCCAGCGTGTCATGCCCCCAGCGTGCCCCTTGATGCTGCGCAGCAACGTAATTGGCGCTTGTATGTACGACTCACATGACATGAAGGGCGGACACACGCCCCCAGCGTTTGTCACGCCCCCAGCATTAGTCACGCCCCCAGCACACGCCCACAGCCCACGATGTGAAGGCGGTACCACATGCCCCCAGCGTTAGTCACGCCCCCAGCCCACGTCCAAAGCACAACGCAGACACGCCCACAAGGGACTTCTTTGCTGGCACGGTTCTTTTACCTTTTAAATGTATAGAGGAGTTGGCCTAACGGCTAAAGCGCTCGACCTCGGACCTGGGGATCTGGGTTCGAGTCTTGGTGACGACGCCAAACATCCTGTGATTCTGGGCAAATCACTTAATCTCCCCGTGCCTAACAAAAATTAATGTGTGTCCTCATGTAACGTAACTGGTGCTATGTAAAGCGCTCTGATACCTGATTCAGTTTGGGTCAAGTTCGCCCTATATAAAACTCTGCAAAAATAAATAAAGAAATAAATAAATATGGTGGCCGTCTGCATAGCCTATGTCCTTCTGCTGCAACTGCCCTTTCCAACGCTGTATTGGGTGCCTCAAATGTTTGGGCTCTCTCTTTATAATATTAGTATGGATATATATATGGCACTGCGATGGGCACCTGCTTCGCCCCCAGCTATGCTAATTTGCATATGGGCTGGTGGGAGGAGCAGGTGATCCGGAAGCAATGTCACGAGGAGTGGGACAACAACATCCTACATTGGAGTCGCTTTATTGATGACCTGTTTCTTTTTTGGAGGGGGACAATTCCTGACTGAAATGTATTTTTGGGTAAATTACAGAAGAACAGTTTGAACTTAAAATTTACAAGTACTGTGAGCACTGAGTCTGTGAACTTTCTTGATTTAACAGTCTATATAAAAGACAACAAGTTGCACACTAAGCTCTATAGGAAGGAAACATCTGGGAACACCGTGTTACACGCGAGTAGCTTCCATCCCACTAATCTGGTGAATAGCATCCCCTATGGGGAGGGTTTGAGAGTCTTAAGGAACTGTAGTGGCCCTACAGAGAGAGAACGTGAATTGAGTACTCTTAAATCAAGATTTAAAACAACGTGGGTATAGTGAGAACTGTTTGAATAGCTCATTTGTTAAAGTCAGGCAAAGAACTAGAGAAGATGTCCTTTTCAAGCACAGGGAGATGAGGAAAGGTATGACTGAGAACGAATGCAGATTGATTACTAACTATAATAGGCTGCATGGCTCTATAAGGAAGATACTGGCACGACACTGGCATGTCATCAAGAATGATCCAATTCTAGGCCCTTCGTTAGCCAGGAGACCCCTTATCACCTTTCGTAAAGCGAAATCATTCAAGCAAATGTTAGTGAAAACCATGGTGGCAAAGGTCAAGAAAAAGAGTAAAAAGAGCAATTGGATGGCAAGAAAGGATGGATTTTTGAAATGTAGTAAATGTAAAGCTTGCGAGCATGGGAAAAATGTCAGTACATACAAACCAGGCCTCTCCAACAGGGTCAAAAAGATAAAGGGACAATATGACTGTAAAACAGATTATGCCATCTATGTTTTGAAATGTGAATATAACCTGCAATATGTGGGGAGCACAATCAAACCCGTCCATCAACGGGTGTTACAACATCTTAGGGCGATCAAAAATGCAGATCGATCATATCCGGTCGCCCGGCATTTTGAAAGATTTCATGACAAGGATGTTGGCGGTTTGACTTACTTTGTTATCGATTCGATACCTGTGAATGAAAGAGGGAGTGACAGGATTAAGAGGCTACGTAAGCTCGAATCATGGTACATTGTGGAATTAAACTCTAAAAGCCCTTATGGACTGAATATTGAAGAAGATCTATATAAGCACTTATAATTATCGATTGACATTGCATTGTTGATTGAATATTATTATTCATACTATTGCTTCCTAGACAGTGGCATCCAGTTTCCTTTTTTAAGGTTTTTGTTTGGTTATAAAATTTTATTTATTTTTTCACTTTATGTTGAACTGAACGTTCGGCCCACTGGGGCTGCACTGTTAAGCTGTAAGAGCTTTTAAAGTTGCTGTTTCTTAAGGCATTACTGTGGGTATAATTCCTTATTGCGAACGGAATGTGGAAAGTAATATTTATTCCCTAATGGGAGTATTTTAGCTACCAGGGTATCAATTTTGTATACGAATGAAGAGCATGGTTAGGTCTTGAGGTTTATATTGTGTCTATGCCCACTGGGGCTTAATTGACTATATAACTGATTATAAATGCTTTATTTATATAATATCAAGTGACAACCACCAATGCGACCATTTGTATTTGATATTACATTATTTTTCCTGGAGTTTATTTACTTTCTAAAACTATAAACAATTTTGGAATTATTAATTTAATTTAGCCGTTCAGCATGAAAGAATTGTTGACAGAATTCAGCAACTTACACAGCGTAAAGAAAGTCTTTTGTTCAGTTCTATGGATTTTATGGGCCATGTGATAAGTCAGATGGTACCAGTGCACTTTAAATGTTGTTTGTATCTACAAAACTTTATTCGTGACCAAGCCTGCTGGGTCAGGCGAAACGCGTTGAAAGCGGCAATAAAGGAAATATATTTTTCACCACATTGGCGTCGTCTCCTCTGCATATCCTGTGTCGAGGTTGGGTTTTGAATATATATATATATATATATTCACTGAAAAAACCATAGGTTATAGACCATATATAGTTAGGAATTAGCATTTAAAAAACCTTATTTTACTCACACAAAACCATTGAAATTCCATATATAGTTAGTTGTACTAACTATATATCGCGCACCCGCAATCCACTGCTGATCATGTCACATATTACATCATTCATGACATGGTCAGTGACATCACTGATGACATCACTGATGACATCTCAAATGACATCACTGATGACATCACTGATGACATCTCAAATGACATCACTGATGACATCACTGATGTCATCTCAAATGACATCACTGATGACATCACTGATGTCATCTCAAATGACATCACTAATGACATCACTGATGACATCACTGATGACATCTCAAATGACATCTCAAATGACATCACTGATGACATCTCATTTGACATCACTGATGACATCACTGATGACATCTCAAATGACATCACTGATGACATCACTGATGACATCTCATTTGACATTACTGATCACATCACTGATGACATCATTCATGTGATATTATGATGAACCTCTTCAGACTCTTATATAATCTTAGATACACTCAGTATAAACATACACTCACAGACTGTCACTCATCCATGGAGTTACTCACACACCTAGTCAGTCATGCAAAGAATCAATCACACCTCCATTTCCTCAACTATACAGTTATACACACCTTACTTATTCAAACATATACTAAAACATATTTACTCACTTATACAATCCTGGATACAAGTTCACAATGATCCATACAGCCACTCACACATTCACTGGCTCTTATGCACAGTTATTTATATATGTCAACTCTCACATGTACTGTATTTTACATATGTACTTACTTTGACATGTAGCACTGAGATATCCATTCACTCACCAATACACTCATGCACACAGTCAACCACCCATACAGCTGTTTCCACATGCACTTTTGAACCCATACATCTAGTGAATCAACTGCTCACACATCTATGCAGAGAGTCATACACCTCTCAGCCACCCACACACACACTCAGTCTCCCATACAAATGCTTGGGCAACCAATCAATAACCCATATAGTTAATCATATAGCTACTGATCAACACATGCAGCAGTTTACAGAACAACAGACATAATGATGCACAAATTAAGACAGTTTAGTCACTAACCCATGCACTCAGTGAGACACATTTAATCAGTCACTCATACAGTCAGTCATGCCCCTACTAAATCCTTCATCAAGACACTTATACATCCACTCATTCTTCAATATGTAAGACATATTTTAACTTTACAGAAAAATACAGTCACTGGATGTTGTCATCAGTGATGTCATCAGTGATGTCATTTGAGATGTCATCAGTGATGTCATCAGTGATGTCATTTGAGATGTCATCAGTGATGTCATCAGTGATGTCACTGACCATGTCATGAATGATGTAATATGTGACATGATCAGCAGTGGATTGCGGGTGCGCGATATATAGTTAGTACAACTAACTATATATGGAATTTCAATGGTTTTGTGTGAGTAAAATAAGGTTTTTTAAATGCTAATTCCTAACTATATATGGTCTATAACCTATGGTTTTTTCAGTGAATTTTCAAGGTTTTGTAAATGCTAATTCCTAACTATATATGGTCTATAACCTATGGTTTTTTCAGTGAATATATATATATATATATATATATATATATAGAGAGAGAGAGAGAGATATATATATAGAGATATATATAGAGATATATATATATATATATATATATTTATATATATATATATATACAGAAATACCAGAAAAGAAATGACATTTATATTTATGTTACCTATGCTATTTTATATGTGAATCTGATCTAATTTTATGAGCATATTTTAATATTTTATTGAAGACACTACACATAACCTGTTTTTGAAGGTGTCTTTATTTTTAAATTAAACGGTTTACCTTTTTACTTTTTATTAATTATAAATTTTAAAAATAAATGTTTATATTTCCAAAGGCTCAAGCAGGTCAGCTTCCCATCCTATATCATATAATTCGGACAAATCTGCATCCTCATCACGCTCTTCTTCATCCTCAGGATTTAAATCATCCAAAGGATCAACATCCACTGATGTTTCAATTACAAGTTCAATGATGAGGTCAAAATCAACTGATTGCAGATTGTCGCTCATGTTGAGGTTGTCTTTATCTTTAAAGAAAGATAACAACAATGAGATGTTGCAGAGTAAGAGACAAATCTCAGAGATTATAATAGTAAAATTGTTTAACAAGATTAACATTTTGCAGCTATTATTTAGCCATGTCCAGCGATGCTGAGCAGGTGAAGCCTATGTCTAATTTTTCACTGAACAGGACTCATCTCTTCTTAACCTTGAATAAGCCTCACCGACTCTGTGTCCCCTGCACATACTTAAATGTAAAGGGGCAGATTTATATTAAATGGCACATCCCCAGGCATGCACCAGTTAACGTGCACCACTGCTCTGCCACCCATGGTGTGCCGCATTTACAATCAGATAGGAGAAAGCTGCGTCAAAACCCTGCGCCTGCTTGAAGCTGGCATAGGTCTTGACGCAGCATTGTGGAGATGGGGCACCCCTGAGCCTTGCTGGAGCTGCATCGCACTTGCGATACAACTCCAGCAATGCGCCACCTTTACGGCACAGATGCGTCACGCATCTGTGCCGTTTTTGCCCCATGCTGCGCCGCATTGTAAATGCAGCACACCATGGGTGGCGGAACAGCGGCGCAGGATGACTGTCACATCCCTGGTGATGCACCAGTCATCATAAATCTATCCCTAAGCTTCTTATCTTGTTACAGATGAACTGCCATATGTATCATCAAAATATTTTACATTTTCTAAATAGCGAATTTTAAGGAATAAATAGCGATTCTTTACCATTCCTAATTTGCGATGAGCAAATTGCTAATTGCAAGTTACCCATTCATTTCCATGGGCTAGGAGGCTCATAGGAATTAAGGTTTAATTTGCGATTAGCAATTTGCTCATCACAAAATAGGAATTTTTCCAAGGGTGCAGGGGTGTCTCAAGAACACCCTGCTGCACCCCTGAAAAACAAATTTGGGGGCATATGGCACACATACATGCCCTAAGGGCATGTGTTGGCGTCATATGGCACCTTTTGTTTTTTTGAAAAAAAGCTTTTTGAAAAGAATTCACAAATTACCACCAATTTACCACAATAGTTTACAAATCCTTAATGTCATTTTTTACATAGTTTTTGTTTGATACATTGCATTTAAGTAGTCACAAAATTTGCAAATCCTTCAGTGCAATCGCAAAATAAGGAATAGCAAATTTTGCTACTCCTTATTTTGCATCAAACTTGTTTGATACATACCATTTGTCTAATTAACATTCGCAAAGGCCGAAATTCGTAGAATTTTGATCTTTGCAAATGCTAATTAGCTTGATACATATGGCCCCAAGTGAGGCCTGTCTTGCGACATGTTGCATCTTTTGCATCACTGCTGCTTGGGTTTTATGTGGTACGTTTTTTTTACACCATGACATATCTGCCTAAATGCATCAATTTGTAATGTTGTCGCCTCATAGCAAATCTTTTGCACCACCGCTGCATCATAAAAGTGACGCACAGTGGCACAAAAGAGGCATACACCTATCATAAATCTGTCCCTAGCATTTTAAATGATTAATCCAGGATGACAATAAAGTGTGTCCTATCCAGAGGGTTGTTTAAGGTGAGGCCTACTCAGGATTGCAGATTAAAGTTACGCTTGATGAAGAATACAGAGGAGATAATACATGTAAAGGCCTACCAATGAAGTAAGTAATGTGCACTTTATTGCGCCAGTCATCATAAATGTATCCCTAAGCTTCTTATCTTGTTACAGATGAACCACCATATGTACCATCAAACTATTTTGCATTTCCTAAATAGCAAATTTTAAGGAATAAATATCAATTCTTTACTATTCCTAATTTGCAATGAGCAAATTGCTAATTGCAAATTACCCATTCATTTCCATGGGCTAGGAGGCTCATAGGAATGAAGGTTGCAATTTGTGATTAGCAATTAGCTCATCACAAAATAGGATTTTTTTCAAGCGTGCAGGGGTATCTCAAGAACACCCTGCTGCACCCCTGAAAAAGAAATTTGGGAGCATATGGCACACCTACATGCCCTAAGGGCATGTATGGGCGTCATATGGGACCTTTTGTTTTTTAGAAAAAAATGCTTTTTGAAAAGAATTCGCAAATTACCACAAACTAGAAGTTGGTGGTAGTTTCCAAATCCTTAATATCATTTTTTACATATTTTTTGTTTGATACATTGCATTTAAGGAATCGCACATTTTGAATTATTGACATTTTAAGTCATTTCCACATGTGCAGTGTTTTCAAAATATGATTTGAAAATCGTTTTTGGGGAAAAGTAATGGTTTGCAAATTTATGACAAGGACATAATGGTGTATGCTTCTCTATAAGGCATTTCAGTGTCTCTGATGTCATTTTTCCCATATTACATTATAAGACCTTTCCCCATGGAGCACATTCCTTGTAAATATGCTCCCACCTGTGCATTGCGAATTTAGATTTTGACTGTTTGAGTCACATAGCCATGTTAAAAGTGACCCAAAAAAATTGCAAACGTTTTAAAATAACACATTCATGTGTCTTAAGGACATTTTAAGTCATTTCCCCATGGACAATGATTTCTAAGTGGCGCAAAAGAGGCATACACCTATCATAAATCTGTCCCTAGCATTTTAAATGATTAATACAGGATAACAATAAGATGTAGCCTATCCAGAGGTTTGTTTAAAGTGAGGCCTACTCAGGATTGCAGATTAAAGTTACGCTTGATGAAGAATACAGAGGAGATAATACATGTAAAGCTCTACCAATGAAGTAAGTGATGTCTACTTCATTGCGCCAGTCAGCATAAATGAATCCATAAGCTTCTTATCTTGTTAGACATCAACCGCCATATGTATCATATAACTATTTTGCATTTCCAAAAAAGCGAATTTTAAGGAATAAATAGCGATTCTTTACCATTCCAAATTTGCGATGAGAAAATTGCTAATTGCTATTTTACCCATTCATTTCCATGGGCTAGGAGGCTCATATAAATGAAGGTGCAATTTGCGATTAACAATTTGCTCATCACAAATTAGGAATTTATTCCAAAGGTGCAGGGGTGTCTCAAGAACACCCTGCTGCACCCCTAAAAAAGAAATTTGGGGGCATATGGCGCACATAAATTTTAACAACATTCCTTAACCTCAACAACGATTTTCAAATCATAACTTCAAAACACTACACATGGGAAAATTACTTAAATTGTCCTTAAGACACATAAAAGCGTTTTTTGATTGGCTTTCCTGCATGGTAGGGTCACTTTTAACATGGCTATGTAACACAAACATTCAAAATCTAAATTTTCCATGCACATGTGGGAGCATATTTACAAGCAATTTGCGCCACAGAGAAATGTCTTACACTAAAATGAGAAAAATAACATCAGGGACAGTCAATTGCCTTATAAAGAACCATACACCATTATGTCCTTGTCATGAATTTAAAAACAATTCCTTTTCCCCAAAAACGATTTTCAAATCATAATTTCAAAACACTGCACATGAGAAAATGACTTAAAATGTCATTAAAACACATGAAAGCGTTTTTTGAATGCCTTTCGAGCATGGTTGGGTCACTTTTAACATGGCTATGTAACACAAACATTCAAAATCAAAATTTTCCATGCACATGTGGAAGCATATTTACAAGCAATTTGCGCCACAGAGAAAGGTCTTACACTGAAATGAGAAAAATAACATCAGGGACAGTCAATTGCCTTATAAAGAAGCATACACCATTATGTCCTTGTCATGAATTTAAAAACAATTCCTTTTCCCCAAAAACGATTTTCAAATCATAATTTCTAAACACTGCACATGGGAAAATGACTTAAAATGTCATTAAAACACATGAAAGCATTTTTTGATTGCCTTTCCAGCATGGTTGGGTCACTTTTAACATGGCTATGTAACACAAACATTCAAAATCAAAATTTTCCATACACATGTGAGAGCATATTTACAAGCAATTTGCGCCACATAAATCATAATTTTCTCCTTAAAGCACACTATTCTCTATCTAAATTAAAGAAATATTTTCTCACCTTAGCAAATACTTTGAGTTTGAAAACAGTCTCAGAAACACACCAATTTGTCTTCAGCAGAGCAAAAGGTATGCACTCCAGAGTCTGCAGCTATCAAAAGCACAGAAATGCTGTAATTCTTCACACATATTTCTCATGTCACCCAATCAAAACTCTTCCCTCACTTTTTTTCAAATGAAAACCCTTCCCCCTCTGCCCTTTCTGCCTATTTTCCATAGCAACCACCTCTTGGAAGACTTCTGGTGTTTGCAAGTTCACACGACAATGTTGCAATTGAACTCTGAACTCTCAGTGCACCTGCATATCCAGTGCATTCTTTCATTTAATGATTTTTTATTGACCACTCAAAATACATCTTTCAAAGAACACATCTGTGCACCCTAACTTTCTGTTTTCATCAATCAAAATCCACCAATCACTGTTACTGCTTCATGAACACAGAAACTCCACAGTTTTTTTTTCATTTTACACTCTCATTTTTTCAACTGCCATTTCATTGCCACACTTCCTCTGACTGCAGGAGAACCTTCTCTCACCATGTTTTCTGTCTGGATTGTTGGTCATAGTTATATTCACTGGGCTCAAAGGTACGTTGAAAGCAGGAATTTACCTAACCTCAATTTACAAGATGTGGAAATTAAGTGGTTTGGCCACAGAGGATTAAAATGTCACCAATTGATACCATTGGTGAAAACCTTTATGCATTTGCCAAAACCTGACCTGTTAATTGTGCACTGTGGAGGTAATGACTTGGGCACTTTGACTGGTGTAGGTCTGGAAATGCTTTTAAAGGACACCTTTGAGCAATTAATGGCACTTTTTCCTCAGACTGCCTTGGTATATTCAAATATATGCCAAAGACAGAAATGGAGGTGGTCAAACCAATTTTGTCCACAAATTGAGAAGTCGAGGAAGCATGTAAACAAATCTGTTTCAGCTTACATGAGAGACCATGGAATGGGCTCCCTGTACAACAATAACTTGCGTTACTACATGCAAGATATCTACAGAGGAGATGGAGTTCACTTCTCAGATGAGGGCAACAGAGTTTTCACTCTGAATTTAAGAATGTGCATTGGTACCTACTTATAAGTACCTAAATGTACCATAAACCCAAAAGCTCTTCTCAGAGCTACCCTACATCTAATCACTCACAATTATTATTTTACTCTAACTTTTTTCACTAATTTTCAACAAAGTACGCTCCCTGGGGCGCTACCCGGTACGCGTACCGGGAGCTAACCTCGCGAAATTTTTTAAAAAAAATGTTTTTTTTCGCACATATAAGCCTCCTCAGCCACCCTCAGAAAACCTAGGGGGTCAAGATAACTCTACCGTGCCCCCTTCTACCCATTCTGAACATTATTTGCCCTCCATCTTGTATCTTAATTCGACCGAAACACAAAATGGTGGACTCCCGGAACGCTTAAGGTCCGCGAACCGAGGCGCTCAACGGTTCGCGTACCGGGTCGCTCCCTGGGAAGATAAAGGAAATAAAAAATAATCAACAAAACCAACAATCAATTAACATACAGCATTTGAAAAGTCTATCATTCATTTTTCATTGTAGTACGCTCCCCAGAACGCTTCCCGGTTCGCGGACCGGGCGCTACCCACGCAAAAAAACAAAAAAAAAAATTTTTTTTTTTTGCCCCGCGGGGCCCTTTTAAAGCCTCCACATTAAACCTAGGGGGTCAGCGAGGATCTACTATGCCCCCTTATGGTTATTTCCCCCTTTGTTTTGGCCTCCTCTTGTCTCTCGATCCTACCGAGAGACAAGATGGCGGCCGCTCCGGACTGTTTAGAATGTTGACAGACACCGGAGAGCCAATCAGCTTCGCTACGCGAAGTTCCGATACGCGTAAGGTCCGCGAACCGGGGCGCTGCCTGGTCCGCGCTTACAGATATATATCTTTTTTTAAACGTTAATTTCTCAAAATCCACTGCAGCACATATATTGAGACCTACAAAAGGCACATCGGGCTACCAGTCCCTACAATTTTGCCAAGTTTCGTGCAAATCCATTCAGCCGTTCGGGCTAAAAGTGAGGCTAACCGCCCTATGGAAAACTCAATGTTAAAAACACGTTTTGGGACCCCCCTTTTTTCTCGGCCCCCCCTGGACGAACCCCCCCCAAATTTCCAGGGGCTGCTCAGAAACAAAATGTTCCATTTCCCAGAAAATTTCAGCCAATTCCGTCCACAAACGCCAAAGTTATTAGACATAGAATTTTCAAAAATCCCATAGGGAAAAAATCCTAACTATATATACCTACTGGCGACCGCCAGTAGGTAATATATATATATATATATATATATATATATATTCACTGAAAAAACCATAGGTTTCAGGCCTTATATAGTTAGGAATTAGCATTTTAAAAAAACTTTGAAATTCACTGAAAAAACCATAGGTTTCAGGAGTTATATAGTTAGGAATTAGCTTTTACAAAACCTTTGAAATTCACTCAAAAAACTATAAGTTTTAGTGGTGTTATAGTTAGCTGGACATTTTACTCATACAAAACCATTGAAATTGCTTCTATATAGTTAGTTGCACTAAGTATATATCGCGCACCCGCAATCCACTGCTGATGATGTCACATATTACATCATTCATGACATGGTCAGTGACATCACTGATGACATCTCAAATGACATCACTGATGACATCATCCAGTGAATGTGGTTTGCTTCGTTATTTAAATATGCATTATATATATAGCAATTTGCATTGAAGAATGAGTGGATATATAAATAAATATTTGGATGGAGGATTTAGTAGCAGTGTAATTGACTGTTTACTTGACCAATTTATAATGTCTCACTAAATATAGTGGATAGTGACTAAACTGTGTGAATATCTGTATCACTTTGTCAGTTGTTGTGTAAACTGATTCTACAGTTGGTTACTAGCTATGTGAAAGTCTATATTAGTTATTGATTAGTTAACTGAGTATTTGTATGGGAGTGTGAAAGTGTGTGTAGTTCGGTGGAGGGTGTGTGACTGTCCAAAGATGTGTGAATAGTTTATTCAGTAGATATATGAAGTTAAAACTACATGTTCTAACAGTTTGGATGAGGGAATCTCTTTATGGGTGTGGTGATGAGCAAATATATTTCTCAAAGGTACAGGTCCAACAAACTAGAAAAATAAAAGGCAGTGTATGTGTCAGTTGTTGTATATAAATAAGTATACATAAGACACAATGATTGTGTGAGTGACTGTATGGATAACTGTATACTTGTAATAATGATTTTATAATTCACTAAGTATGACTTACTATCTAAATGAATAGAAGAAGTGGTGTTTGTTTAAGTGTTTTGCTAAGTAAATATGTAAGTATGATCCATTGTTTGCATAAGTGAGTAGGATGACTTCATATGTGAATAGGATGCGTGCTGTTGTTTAATGTCGATATAGATGTATAAGTATTTTTGATAGTGTTCTATTGTTCATTGACAGCATGTATGAGTGAATCCATAGGTAAGAGATTAGATGTGTGTATACATGTATGAATCACTGAGTGGATTTTTAGATACTTGTATTGCTGTGACAATGGAATAAAATATGATACTCTGTATTTTACAAAGAGTGATGAAAAATTGTAATAGTGTATGAAAAGGTGTATGTGATTGTCACGTGGATGATGTCATCAGTGATGTCATCAGTGATGTCATTTGAGATGTCATCAGTGATGTCACTGACCATGTCATGAATGATGTAATATGTGACATCATCAGCAGTGGATTGCGGGTGCGCGATATATACTTAGTACAACTAACTATATAGGAGCAATTTCAATGGTTTTGTATGAGTAAAATGTCAAGCTAACTATAACACCACTAAAACTTATAGTTTTTTGAGTGAATTTCAAAGGTTTTGTAAAAACTAATTCCTATCTATATAACTCCTGAAACCTATGTTTTTTTCAGTGAATTTCAAAGGTTTTTTAAATGCTAATTCCTAACTATATAAGGCCTGAAACCTATGGTTTTTTCAGTGAATTTCAAAGGTTTTTTTAAATGCTAATTCCTAACTATATAAGGTCTGAAACCTATGTTTTTTTCAGTGAATTTCAAAGGTTTTTTAAATGCTAATTCCTAACTATATAAGGCCTGAAACCTATGGTTTTTTCAGTGAATTTCAAAGGTTTTTTAAATGCTAATTCTATTAGCGGATAACGTTTAAATATATTAATATCCTAGTGGGACCACCTGAGCAGCCCTAGGGGGTCAGGGTGTTCCTACCCTGCCCCCTTTTTGTGTTCTACACGTTTGTTTTTCTGCTTTCTTGTGCCTAATTCCTAACTATATAAGGCCTGAAACCTATGTTTTTTTTCAGTGAATTTGCAAGTTTTTTTAAATGCTAATTCCTAACTATATTAGGCCTGAAACCTATGGTTTTTTCATTGAATTTGCAAGGTTTTTTAAATGCTAATTCCTAACTATAAAAGGCCTGAAACCTATGGTTTTTTCAGTGAATTTGCAAGGTTCTTTTAAATGCTAATTCCTAACTATATAAGGCCTGAAACCTATGGTTTTTTCAGTGAATTTCAAAGGTTTTTTAAATGCTAATTCCTAACTATATAAGGCCTGAAACCTATGGTTTTTTCAGTGAATTTCAAAGGTTTTTTAAATGCTAATTCCTAACTATATAGGGCCTGAAACCTATGGTTTTTTCAGTGAATTTCAAAGGTTTTTTAAATGCTAATTCCTAACTATATAAGGCCTGAAACCTATGTTTTTTTCAGTGAATTTCAAAGTTTTTTTTAATGCTAATTCCTAACTATATAAGGTCTGAAACCTATGTTTTTTTCAGTGAATTTCAAAGGTTTTTTAAATGCTAATTCCTAACTATATAAGGTCTGAAACCTATGGTTTTTTCAGTGAATTTCAAAGGTTTTTTAAATGCTAATTCTATTAGCGGATAACGTTTAAATATATTAATATCCTAGTGGGACCACCTGAGCAGCCCTAGGGGGTCAGGGTGTTACTACCCTGCCCCCTTTTTGTGTTCTACACGTTTGTTTTTCTGCTTTCTTGTGCCTAATTCCTAACTATATAAGGCCTGAAACCTATGTTTTTTTTCAGTGAATTTGCAAGGTTTTTTAAATGCTAATTCCTAACTATATAAGGCCTGAAACCTATGGTTTTTTCATTGAATTTGCAAGGTTTTTTAAATGCTAATTCCTAACTATATAAGGCCTGAAACCTATGTTTTTTTCAGTGAATTTACAAGGTTCTTTTAAATGCTAATTCCTAACTATATAAGGCCTGAAACCTATGGTTTTTTCAGTGAATTTCAAAGGGTTTTTAAATGCTAATTCCTAACTATATAAGGCCTGAAACCTATGGTTTTTTCAGTGAATTTCAAAGGTTTTTTAAATGCTAATTCCTAACTATACAAGGCCTGAAACCTATGGTTTTTTCAGTGAATTTCAAAGGTTTTTTAAATGCTAATTCCTAACTATATAAGGCCTGAAACCTATGTTTTTTTCAGTGAATTTCAAAGTTTTTTTTAATGCTAATTCCTAACTATATAAGACCTGAAAGCCCACCAGGAATCTCCAGTATGCACCAGGGGACTGCATTGCAGAGAGGTGTAATTAAGCCACGGCCCTTTTTACACCTCTCTGCAACACAGCCCCCGTGCATGTTTGAAGAGGGGGAACTCATTCCCCCTGCATACTGGGGGCCCCTGGGGGCCAACTAGCCAACCAGGAGCCTCCAGTATGCGCCAGATGGCTGCATTGCATAGAGGTGTAATGAGGCCACACCCTTTTTTACACCTCTCTGCAACGCAGCCCCCGTGCATGTTTGAAGAGGGGGAACTAATTCCCCTTGCATACTGGGTGTCCCTGGCAGCCATCTTGTGCCTTGTTCGAACCAAGGCACAAGAAAGCAGTGAAACAAAGGTGTGAAATTCGCAAAGGGGCCAGAGTAGAAACACCCTGACCCCCTGGGCCTGCTCAGGGGGTCCCACAAGGACCCCCAAGGCAAAAAAAATATATATTTTTTTTTAAAGTCGTGGGGTAGAAAAAAACAATAAAAAAAATATAAAACAACAATAAGAATAAAAAAACAGTTCTTTTCAGAACTACCTCCAATTTATATAAAAATGCTACATTTTTAAAAAACTCTGTCTTTCTTTTTTTCTCCAGGGTACGCGTACCGGTACGTGTACCGATACGTGTACCGGGGCGCGCACCCCCTCAAAAAAATAAAAATAATAATGAGTGTGTGTGTGAGTGGTGTGTGTGTGGGGGGGCATGGGTGTGGGGTGTGTGTGTGGGGGGTATGTGTGTGGGGTGTGTGTGTGTAGGATGTGTGGGTGTGTGTGTGGGGTGTGTGTGTGTGGGTGTGTGGGTGTGTGGGGGGGTGTGTGTGGGTGTGTGTGGGGGTGATGAATGTGTGTGTGGGTGTGTGTGTGTGTGTGTGTGAGGTGTGTGTGTGGGGTGTGTGTGTGTGGGGGTGGGGGGTGTCAGAGGTGTGTGTGTGTGGGGGGGTGAGGTGTGTGTGGGGGATGTGTGGGGTGTGTCTGTGAGGTGTGTGTGTGTGTGGGGGGAGTGAGGTGTGTGTGGGTGGGGGTGTGTGTGGTGTGTGGGTGTAGGTGGGGGTGTGGGGGTGTATGGTGTGTGTGTGGGTGTGTGGGGTGTTTGGGTGTGGGTGGAGGTGTGGGTGTATGAGGTATGGTGGGGGTGTGTGTGGGGGGGTGGGTGTGGGGTGTGTGTGTGTCGGGGTATGTGTGTGGGGCACCCCCTCAAAAAAATAAAAAAAATAATGAGTGTGTGTGTGGTGTGTGTGTGTGGCGCGGTGGGTGTGGGGTGTGTGTGTGGGGGGTATGTGTGTGGGGTGTGTGTGTGTAGGATGTGTGGGTGTGTGTGTGGGGTGTGTGTGTGTGGGGTGTGTGTGTGGGGGTGTGTGGGGAGGGGTGTGGGTGTGTGTGTGAGAGGAGTGTGTGTGTGGGTGTGTGTGTGTGTGAGGTGTGTGTGGTGTGTGTGTGTGTGTGTGAGGTGTGTGTCAGAGGTGTGTGTGTGTGGGGAAGGGATGAGGTGTGTGTGGGGTGTGTCTGTGAGGTGTGTGTGTGGGTGTGGGTGTGTGGGGTGTTTGGGTGTAGGTGGGGGTGTGGGTGTGTGAGGTGTGTGTGGGGTGTGTGTGGGTGTGGGGGGTATGTGTGTAGGATGTGTGTGTATGTGTGGGATGTGTGGGTGTGTCTGTGAGGTGTGAGTGTGTGTGTGTGTGTGGGGGGAGGTGTGTGTGTGGGATGTGTGAGGTGTGTCTGTGAGGTATCTGTGTGTGCATGTGTGTGTGTTGGGGGGGTGAGGTGTGTGCGTGAGTGAGTGTGTGTGGGATGTGTGGGTGTGGGTGTGGATGTGTAAGGTGTCGGTGTGGGGGTGTGGGGTGTTTGGGTGTGGGTGGAGGTGTGCGTGTGTGAGGTGTGTGTGGGGAGTGTGTGGGTGTGGAGGTGTGGGGTTGTGTGCATGTGGGTGTGTGTGGGACGTACTTGTAGGTACCTAAAACAGCCACAGAACCAAAAGCTCTTTTCAGAGCTACCCTACCTGTAATCACTCAAAATGATTATTTTATTATTTATTATTATGATTATATAATTTTTTTCACTATTTTTACCCATGGTACGCTCCCCGGTACGCTCCCCCCGTGAAAAACGAAAAAATGATAATTTTTTTTTTGCCCCGCGGGACCCTTTAATGGCCCCCACATTGTATTGTATTGTATTGTGGTATACTTATATAGCGCACCTATCACCACCAAGGGCATCCTGGCGCTTTTGACTCATGGACCAAGCAAAGCAACGGCTCAACCCAACCTAGGGAAAAGGTAAGTTTTCAAAGCCTTTCTAAAGGCTGAAAGTTCCTCAAGACTTCTCAGGGATAGGGGCAGGGAGTTCCAAAGTTTGGCCGCCGCTACTCTGAACGAGCGACCGCCCATCCTCACTCTCTGGAAGCGCGGGACTACAAGTAACCTGGACGACGAGGAACGCAGGGCGCGAGATGGAACGTACCAGGCAAACATACGCCGCAGAGGGAATGGGCCCAGGCTATGGATAGCCCTGAACACAATACACGCTGCCTTGTAGCGTACGCGTAGGTGGACCGGAAGCCAATGGAGTTCCTGCAACGCTGCCGTGGAAGAGCTATAGTAGGGACGGGAAAGGGCAAGTTTGGCAGCCATATTTTGCACCCTTTGAAGCTTGCCCATGAGTGTTAACGGGGCCTCCAGAAGCAGTGCGTTGCAATAGTCAAGTCGACTTAAGATGGTACTACGCACTACTTCTGGTCTGGCTTGCTCAGGGAGAAGGGGCAAAACCTTGCGCAGCATGCGAATCAGCATCATGCACGTTGAGGTGGTCTTATTCACGTGCAGATCTAGCTGCAGGTTGGGCCCAAAAATGACGCCCAGATTGCGTGCCGATTGTGCAGCTGACACTGTCTCTGAAAAGGACGGAGGCCAAAAGTCAGCAGGGAGATCTCGGGGAACTCGATCAGTTGAGCAGTGCAGAACCTCGGTCTTGGTTCCATTGAACTGTAACGAGTTCAGACGGAGCCATTCCGCTGTGGCCTGCATGCACCGGTGGAAAGTCTCCAATGGGACTGCATCCTGACCCTCCAGGGAAAAGACCAGCTGGGTATCATCCGCATAATTAAATGCGGAGATACCAAATGATTTAATGAGCTGGACTAGAGGGCGGAGGTAAATATTAAAGAGTATGGGGCTGATGGCTGAGCCCTGGGGTACTCCTTGTCCCACACTCCGCTCCTCTGAGCTGAAGGGAGGTAGCGAAACCCGTTGCTGACGGCCGTCCAGGTAGGAGATCAACCAATCCCTGGCCTTGTCTTTGACCCCGCATTCTTCCAACCTCGAAATCAGGGTAGGATGACTGACCGTGTCGAACGCGGCCGACATATCGAGCAGCACCAAAAATGCTGCTCGACCGCTGTCGACACGCGCCCGCAGATTGTCTAATACGGTCACCAACGCGGATTCCGTCCCGTGAGCAGGGCGAAAGCCGAATTGCGTCTCATCCAGCCAGGTGTTCCCTTCTAAGAAGCCGGAAAGAGTGCGGGTAACCAACTTTTCCATGATTTTAACCGGAAAAGGGAGCAGGGAAATTGGCCGGTAGTTAGAAAGGCACCCAGGGTCGAGCGTGGGTTTTTTTAAAAGTGGAGAGACCACTGCCTTCTTCCAACAGCCCGGTACAATTCCTGTTTCAAACGACTGGCAACAGATGGCATGCAAGGGCTGGAAGAGATCCTCTTGAAACACCTTCCATAATTTTGGAGGGAGAGGATCCAGAGGCGAGCCAGATGAAATCGTGAGGGCTAAACTGCCAAACTCCTCCAGAGAAGGGAGGGGAAAGCTGCTCAGCTGGGGTCGACTGGCCACAGTCGCCGGAGCTCCCAAGCTGATAGCCGGATCCACAGAGGGAGGAAGGAGACTACTCAGCTGGGGTCGACTGGCCACAGTCGCCGGAGCTCCCAAGCTGATAGCCGGATCCAAAGAGGGAGGAGAGAAGCTACTCAGCTGGGGTCGACTGGCCGCAATCGCCGGAGCTCCCAAGCTGATAGCCGAATCCACAGAAGGAGGAAAGAGACTACTCAGCTGGGGTCGACTGGCCACAGTCGCCGGAGCTCCCAAGCTGATAGCCGACTCCAAAAAGGGAGGAGAGAAGCTACTCAGCTGGGGTCGACTGGCCACAGTCGCCGGAGCTCCCAAGCTGATAGCCGGATCCAAAGAGGGAGGAGAGAAGCTACTCAGCTGGGGTTGACTGGCCGCAATCGCCGGAGCTCCCAAGCTGATAGCCGAATCCACAGAAGGAGGACAGAGACTACTCAGCTGGGGTCGACTGGCCACAGTCGCCGGAGCTCCCAAGCTGATAACCGGATCCAAAGAGGGAGAGGAGAAGCTGCTCAGCTGGGGTCGACTGGCCACAATCGCCGGAGCTCCCAAGCTGATAGCCGGATCCAAAGAAGGAGGAGAGAAGCTACTCAGCTGGGGTCGACTGGCCGCAGGCGCCGGAGCTCCCAAGCTGATAGCCGGATCCACAGAAGGAGGAGGGAGACTACTCAGCTGGGGTCGACTGGCCGCAGGCGCCGGAGCTCCCATCCTGAGGGCCAGATCCGAACAAGGGAAGGGAGAGCTGCTCCGCTGGGGTCGACTGGCTTCCTCCGTCGACACGCCCAAGCTGGAGGGCTGATCCACTAGACGGGGTCGACTGGAGGGCGTGGCCGGAGCTTCCAGACAGAGGTGGCCAACCCTCTGCAGGGGTCGACTGGCCATCTCCTCCGGAGCTCCCGCCTCCGTGGTGGGGTTAGCTGGCTCCTGCAAGCCCGCTAAAATTTTGCAGATTTTCTCCTCAAAGGCATCCGCAAGTGAGTCACAAAGAGTTTGCGATGCTGGGACTGTGCTAGCCACACACATAGGATGGGCAAGGTCTCTGACAATTTTAAAAAGGGCCTGGGCCTTATTTGGGGCGTGATTCAAGGTGTATTCAAGAAAGGTCGCTTTGGCCATCTTGATTTGAGCCTTGTATTTTTGCATGGCGGACCTAAACACCAATTTCTCAGAGTCTAAATACTGTTTCCTCCAAACCCTTTCTGCACGTTTGCAGTCAAGTTTGAGCTGGCGTAATTCACTCGTGTACCATGGACTGGCTCGGTTCACCCTTCCTCGTGACTTCCGAAGGGGTGCCAGCTGATCCAACGAACTCGATAGGGACTGGCAGAAAAGGGCATAACTCTCTTCAGCCGTGTTGCCAAGCTTAAAGTCCTTACCTAAGATGTTCGGTAATGGAGAGATTTTGAGGATTCGGGACCAAGGTCTCTCTAGCTTAGCTAGGGGTAATCCGGCCTTTCTCGAAGTAAAATCCTCCAGACAGAGGGAGAACATAATCAAGGAGTGGTCTGTCCAATACTGGCGCTTGATGTCCACTAGTGATACCCACTGTGGGTCCGCAAACACTAAGTCCAGAATGTGGCCTTTTTGATGCGTGGAAGCGTTCACCAGCTGTTCTAAATGGATATCTGTACAGGCTTGGCTAAGGGAAAAGAAAGCCTTGTCCAGCGAGCAGCCTGCCCACAGATTAAAATCTCCAAGAACCAGTAACTTGGAGTGAGAGCTAGAAAGTTCATAAATCAGATCAATAAGGAGGGATATAGAGTGGGCCGGTCCCGGGGGGCGATAGCATAAAACACCCGAACAGCAAATCACCTCCTGCTGTTTGACTGAAAAACCCATCAGTTCGAATCCCATCAAACCTAGAGGGTCAGGGGGGGTCTACCCTGCCCCCTTTTGGTCATTTCCCCCTTTGATTTTTGCCACCTCTTGTGTCTCAATCCTACCGAGACACAAGATGGCGGCCGCTGCGGACTGTTTCGAATGTTTACAGACACCCGAGAACCAATCAGATTCCCGTGCGCAAGTCGCGTGGGGCGCCTGGAGCGCTCCCCGGTGCGCGTACCGGGGCGCGGCCATAGATATATAAATTTTTTTGAACCTAAATTACTCAAAATCCTCTGGAGCACATATCTTGAGACATAGCAAAGGCACATCGGGCTACCAGTCCCTACAATTTTGCCAAGTTTGGTGAAAATCCATTCAGCTAAAAGTGCGACAGACCGCCCTATGGAAATTAACATGGGGAAAACACGTTTTGGGACCCCCCTTTTATCTCGGCCCCCGCTTGACGAATCCCCCCCAAACTTTCAGGGAAGGACCGGAGCGCCGGCAGGTAGATTCCTCAACCGGCGCCAAAGTTATTCTCAATAGAATGTTGCGATTTCCCTATGGAAATCAATCCTAACTATATATACCTACTGGCGACCGCCAGTAGGTTATATATATATATATATATATATATATATATATATATATATATATATATATATATATATATATATATATATATATATATATATATATATATATATATATATATATATATATATATATATATATATATATATATATATATATATATATAAAAACATTTCTATGACAAAATGAAACCCCTCATTTTGTTCCTTTTCAAATTAAATGTATTAAGTGTTACCACTTTATTCCAATCAAGATGACTTCAGGTGTGCCATACTTTTGTCATAAGTAAGACTGTTAGCGTTCTAGTTGTTCTTTAGAACACTCTGGGACATTCTGTCATTGGGCTATAGTTGGGCTACATCTGGCTGATATTTGGGCTACATTTGGGCTCTTTTGTCTCTGGTGGCCATCTTGGGAGACTTCATATCAGAATTATTTTAATGAAATATAAGAGGATTTGAGAAGTCACTCAAAATGTGCCCTAATTTTTCTTTCTTCAGCACTAATCATAATTTCTATGGCAAAATGAACCCCCTCATTTTGTTCCTTTGCAAATTAAATGTTTTAAGTGTTAACACTTTATTCCAATCAAGATGACTTCAGGTGTGCCATACTTTTGTCATAAGTAAGACTGTTAGCGCTCTAGTTGTTCTTTAGAACACTCTGGGACATTCTGTCATTGGGCTATAGTTGGGCTACATCTGGCTGATATTTGGGCTACATTTGTTTTTTTTTGTCTCTGGTGGCCATCTTTGGGCTACATTGGGCTACATTGGGCTACATTTGGGCTCCAACATATATATAGCCCAATGTAGCCCAATATATATTTTTTCAAAGTTAATTTTCATAAAAACCACTGGAGCCTATATCTTGAGACATAGCAAAGGCACATCGGGGTACCAGTCCCTACAATTTTGCCAAGTTTGGTGAAAATCCATTCAGCCGTTCGAGCTAAAAGTGCGACAGACCGCCCTATGGAAATTAACATGGGGAAAACACGTTTTGGGACCCCCCTTTTATCTCGGCCCCCGCTTGACGAATCCCCCCCAAACATTCAGGGAAGGACCGGAGCGCCGCGAGGCAAAGTTGCTGAAAAATTCAGGCAGATTCCTCAACCGGCGCCAAAGTTATTCCCAATAGAATGTTGCGATTTCCCTATGGAAATCAATCCTAACTATATATACCTACTGGCGACCGCCAGTAGGTAATATATATATATATATATATATATAAAATTTCTATGGCAAAATGAAACCCCTCATTTTGTTCCTTTTCAAATTAAATGTATTAAGTGCTACCACTTTATTCCAATCAAGATGACTTCAGGTGTGCCATACTTTTGTCATAAGTAAGACTGTTAGCGTTCTAGTTGTTCTTTAGAACACTCTGGGACATTCTGTCATTGGGCTATAGTTGGGCTACATCTGGCTGATATTTGGGCTACATTTGGGCTCTTTTGTCTCTGGTGGCCATCTTGGGAGACTGCATATCAGAATTTTTTTTAATGAAATATAAGAGGATTTGAGAAGTCACTCAAAATGTGCCCTAATTTTTCTTTCTTCAGCACTAATCATAATTTCTATGGCAAAATGAACCCCCTCATTTTGTTCCTTTGCAAATTAAATGTTTTAAGTGTTAACACTTTATTCCAATCAAGATGACTTCAGGTGTGCCATACTTTTGTCATAAGTAAGACTGTTAGCGCTCTAGTTGTTCTTTAGAACACTCTGGGACATTCTGTCATTGGGCTATAGTTGGGCTACATCTGGCTGATATTTGGGCTACATTTGTTTTTTTTTTGTCTCTGGTGGCCATCTTTGGGCTACATTGGGCTACATTGGGCTACATTGGGCTACATTTGGGCTCCAAAAAATATATAGCCCAATGTAGCCCAATATATATTTTTTCAAAGTTAATTTTCGTAAAAACCACTAGAGCTTATATCTTGAGACATAGCAAAGGCACATCGGGGTACCAGTCCCTACAATTTTGCCACGTTTGGTGGAAATCCATTCAGCCGTTCGAGCTAAAAGTGCGACAGACAGCCCTATGGAAATTAACATGGGGAAAACACGTTTTGGGACCCCCCTTTTATCTCGGCCCCCGCTTAACGAATCCCCCCCAAACTTTCAGGGAAGGACCGGAGCGCCGATTCAGGCAGATTCCTCACCCGGCGCCAAAGTTATTCCCAATAGAATGTTGCGATTTCCCTATGGAAATCAATCCTAACTATATATACCTACTGCCGACCGCCAGTAGGTAATATATATATATATATATATATATATATATATATATATATATATATATATATATATATATATTCACTGAAAAAACCATAGGTTATAGACCATATATAGTTAGGAATTAGCATTTACAAAACCTTGAAAATTCACTGAAAAAACCATAGGTTATAGACCATATATAGTTAGGAATTAGCATTTAGAAAACCTTATTTCACTCACACAAAACCATTGAAATTCCATATATAGTTAGTTGCACTAACTATATATCGCGCACCCGCAATCCACTGCTGATGATGTCACATATTACATCATTCATGACATGGTCAGTGACATCACTGATGACATCACTGATGACAACATCCAGTGATTATGTGTTTCTGTAAAGTTTAAATATGTTTTACATATTGAAGAATGAGTGGATGTATAAGTGTCTGAATGAAGGTTTTAGTAGGTGCGTGATTGACTGTATGAGTGAGTGATTAAATGCGTCTTACTAAATGCACGGGTTAGTGACTAAACTGTCTGAAAGTGTGCATCAGTATGTCTGTTGTTGTGCAAGCTGCTGCATGTGTTGATCAGTAGCTATATAAGTAGCTATATGGGTTATTGATTGGTTGCACAAGTATTTGTATGGGAGACTGAGTGTGTGTATGGCTGGCTGGGAGGTGTGTGACTCTGTGCAGATCAATGTGTACTTGTATCAGTGATTCTATAAGAGAGTAAGTATGTGTTAGTATATGTTTGAAAATGTAAGGTACTCTATGTTTAACTGTGTAGATTAGAAAATGGAAGTGTGATTGATTCTTTACAGGACTGACTAGGTGTGTGAGTAACTCCATGGATGAGTGGCAGAGTGTGAGTGTCTGTATAGGTGTATGAGTGCATATGATAGTGTTGTAAAGATGAGTGATTGTATGTATGAATCATTGTATGGGTGAATGAGTGAATGTGTGTGTAGACGTAGGAATGAGTGAGTGCGTATGTAGTAACTAGTATTGGTGTGTCAATGGTTTCAAAAATTATACTCTGTATTTAACACTGGGTGTAACAGAGGTTATATTAAAGTGTGAGGAGATGCATTGTATTGTCACATTAATGATATCATCATTGATGTGACCATTGATGTCAAAAGAGATATCATCAGTGATGTCATTTGAGATGTCATCAGTGATGTCATCAGTGATGTCACTGACCATGTCATGAATGATGTAATATGTGACATCATCAGCAGTGGATTGCGGGTGCGCGATATATAGTTAGTGCAACTAACTATATATGGAATTTCAATGGTTTTGTGTGAGTGAAATAAGGTTTTCTAAATGCTAATTCCTAACTATATATGGTCTATAACCTATGGTTTTTTCAGTGAATTTTCAAGGTCTTGTAATTTCATTACAAGAACGGAGGCTCACATTATGCAATGACTTTTAATTGCAGATCCAAGCCAGTCGCATCACAATATAAAGGTTCCAATAAGAACACTGAGAAGAAGTAATAGACAAAACATAGCAACCCCCAGCCTCTTTTAAATGCGGCTCCAAGCAGATAAGTAGCTCACTTCATTCTCTCTAATATAAGTTTTTTATCTCTACCTTGTTGTTAGATATTTATCTGGGGAGGTTTGACTTAAGGCAGGTTAATCACTTAACATTACCTTGCCTTTCTTTATTCCTGATGTTGATCTGATTTATCATTATGTGGCCTAAACCCACTTCCTACCCCCCATCCTCCCCGGATCTGCAATTTATGGAGATCCCCCCCCCCTCCCTCCCTTTTACCCCTTTGTCTTGACATCGCTGGTTTCACTCTACCCCTAGAGATATTATGCTGCGATATCGCCCCGTGATTGCGCTTCACCGCGATAAAATATTATGCTGCGATATCGCCCCGTGATTGCGCTTCACCGCGATAAAAACTAAAGTTTTGCTTTACTCAGGGACGCGTTACCACGCAGGTTATTTATCACTTGTGTCCGCTCACGTACTAGGGCCGGGCCCGCGGTAGGCCCGACATGCGCGTGTAACCTGAGGCGCTGGCCCGACATGCGCGCGTAGCCTGGGGCGCTGGGACGCCCGTCCGATACACGCCCGCAGGCTGGGGCGCTGGGCCACTCACCTTAAATGAAGCGCCGCATGCCCGACCCAGCCGCTTTCCTCCTCATCTCCGCGGAGCCTTTTCCCCTCCGGCAATCCCTCATCTGCCGAAGGCAGCAATCATAACGCGCATTAGAGGAAAGTACCTCGGCGAGTCTCACGCTTCGTGAGTGTCTCGCCTAGGGACTTTCCTCAATCCTCTGCCGTCTGACAGTTGATTATCAGCTGTTTGAAGACACCTCGGCACCGCGACTTCACCGTCTACACATTTAGGCAATTTAAAGCGCCAGGTCTCACAAACAGAGGTTTTAGAGACCTCTATACCCTTATTCCTACGCCCTTATAACATTTTACAGGAAAACAAAAAACAAAAAAAACAAAAAAAACTTCTTTATTCCCATATAGCATTTTACACCTAAAAAAAAAAAAAAAGGGGGGGGGGTTTATTACTTAAATTAAGATGGATAATGCTTCTGACTCAGACTCAGAGGGCAATAATGCTACAACTCCTTCCTTTAATAAGGAGGATTTTCGATCCATGATTCAAAAAGAAATGAAGTCCTGTTTAAGGGAGACCTTCGCTAATCTTGCCCCCTATAAAAGACCTCTTCTTTCCCAAGAAGAAGTATCTGATACGTTTGCTGGTCAAAAAGCGGGAGCAAAACGCACAAAGAAAAATAATAACATTTCTACTGGAATGCAGGTGAGCACGGGAGGTCCTAGCACCTCTGATATTGTTGGTGGTCTTAGCACCACAAAATCCTTGGGAGGTCCTTACACCTCAAATAATAGAGATGTCTTCTATGACTCACTTTCTTCGGGTGCCCCTTGCGGCCCAAATACCTTGGACGCCCTTAGCGGCTCACTATCCCAAAGTGCTCAATACTACCGGGATGGCTCCAATGATGACGATGATATGGATCCAGACGAATACGTCCTGGACTTGGATGATGGGGATGTTGGAATTTTTGATGAGGAGGACGAACTCCCCTCTACATCTAAAGATTCTATCCTAAACCCCTTGAGAGAAGAGATGTTCTCCCCCTTAAATCTAAAGCATCCCCGTTCCACTCTATGGTCTCCACAGGAACACGTATCTAAATTTATTAAAAAATGGATCCGTTTCCCTCTCGAAAGAGGGACAAGAAATATCCTAAGAGCCGAATGCTCTAGACCCTCAATTGACGAAAAGGCATGTATTGCCCCTAATATGGATCCTGAGCTAATTAAATACCTCTTTAGACTTGGGCGCGACCCCAGAAAGGGTCTTGAGAAAGCCTTTAAAGGATGCCAAGATCGCCTGCTGGACGTACTTGGCCCACTAAGCAGGATTCTCGACTCCGCCGAGGAGTGTTACCTCAAAGGCACCCAACTTTATACAGACCTTATAAGGGGTTGGAGTCAAAGAGCCCTCATTCTCCTTGGTAATGCCAATTCCAGCATTAACGCTGTGAGACGTAGACTAATCCTCTTTAAACTAGACCCTAAACTTACAGACATGGCCGACAAGGAACCATCTTCAAACCCAAAAGGCCTGCTCTTTGGTGAAGAGCTTATAAGATCTCTAGGGAAATACGTCTCGACCTTTACTGCACTCGACAAGGCACAAAAGAATATTAAAAGAGTGTTCAGTAATAATTTTTTCGGAAGGGCCGGAAGAAGGGGCCTTTCTTCCGGCCGATTTAACCAGAGGCCCTATCAGAGATCACGTCCTTATGGAAGAGGTGGACAACAAAATAATTTTAACAACGGCTTCTACCGTGGAAGAGGAAACAGAGCCAGAGGCGCAAGATCACAAGCTTCCTTCACGTCAAACCCTCCAAGTAAGTCCCAAGCTTTCACCTTTCCCCTCTATCCCTCCGAAGGTGGGAGGGAGACTCAGCCTTTTTTCAAAAAAATGGGAAGAAATAACTCAGGACCCCTGGGTCCTTTCCACAGTAACAAGCTTTATGATAGACTTCACTCAAACTCCTATTCAAACCTCTCTACCAAGAGACATTCCTATTTCATTAGAAAAGGAGAAAATAGTCGAGGAAGAGATTCACTCTATGCTCGAGAAAGGAGCAATAATAGAAGTTCCCTTAGATTCTTTAACCTTCGTAAGCTCTTTGTTCCTTGTACAGAAAAAAGGAAAAGGTTGGAGACCAGTTATAAATTTGAAGGGTCTCAACAAATTTCTGGTCTACAGGCACTTCAAAATGGAAGGAATACATCTCCTAAGAGATCTTCTTCAAAAAGAAGACTGGTTAGTAAAACTAGACTTGAAGGATGCCTACTTCACTATCCCGATGGCGGAAATACATCAACCTTACCTACAATTTCTCTGGAAAAATCGTCTTTATCAGTTCAAGGCTCTCCCCTTTGGACTTTCCTCCGCTCTTTGGTGCTTTACCAAGGTAATGAGAGCAGTAGCCTCTTTCCTAAGAGAACGAGGAATTCGACTTATCATTTACCTCGACGACATTTTGATATTGTCTCAAGATCTGCCTCAAATTCTTATAGACCTGGAAACGACTATGAATCTGTTAGAGAGTCTAGGCTTCATCGTCAACAAAGAGAAGTCTATTCTAACCCCCTCGAAATCTCTAGAGTTTTTGGGTTTCACTCTAAACACTTCCAAGTGTCTCCTCCTTTTACCTCCTTCAAAAATCTCGAAGATCAAGAAAGAGATTCGTCATGTCCTAAGGCAGGAGGACATCCCTTAAGGGAACTGGCGAGACTTCTAGGCCTCTTATCTTCCTCCATCCAAGCGATTTTCCCTGGTCCTCTGAATTACCGGGCTTTGCAGAGGATAAAAGGAAGGGCGTTGAGATCCGGTCTCTGGTACGAAGACCGAATCACTTTAGATATAGAGGCCAAAGTAGAACTGAACTGGTGGTTAGAGAACCTAGAGGCTTGGAATGGGAAAGCAATTTTCGGTTCAGAACCGGATTTTGTCCTAGAATCAGACGCTTCCCTTCATGGTTGGGGTGCTTGTTTCCTAGACCAGAACACGGGTGGTATCTGGTCTCAGGAGGAGTTATCTCACCACATCAATTTCCTAGAACTTACTGCCGGCCTATACGCCCTTATGAGTTTCAAACACTCAATTCAAGGCAGATCGGTTGTTCTGAAAATGGACAATGTTTCAGCAGTGGCCTACATCAATCGCTTGGGAGGTACCAAGTCTGCCGACCTTTCGGACTTAGCAAAGAAACTTTGGATGTTCTGTTTAGAACACAAAATTACTCTCAGAGCAGAATACTACCCAGGGAAGTCGAACATTTCTGCCGACTGGAATTCCAGATTCCTTTCGGACTACAGCGATTGGAAATTGAACGTCGCTGTCTTCGACTCATTAAATTCCTATTGGGGTCCATAACGAAGTCTCAGGACTTTCGTCGTCAGCTTCTACTCTCCTCAGAGAGTCATGGGCACCAGGAACTCACTACAGATACAACAATATCTGGAAATGCTGGTTTCGTTGGTGCTTGGAGAGGGACTTGGATCCCACTCAAGCACCTATTGTTGATATAGTGAATTTCCTCGCTGAACTCTTCGACAAAGGATTGAGTTATAGATCAATAAACTGTTATAGATCGGCGATCTCTGCTGGTCATGTCCTTGTTAACGGCAAGTCTATTGGTAAAAATGTTATTGTTTGTAGGGTGATGAAGAGCATTCGCATTAAAAGACCCCCGAGACCAAAATATGACTCTCTCTGGGACGTGAATTTAATTCTAGATCTTTTCACTTCTTGGCCGGATAATTCTCTTTTGAACAGAAAACGTATTTCTTTTAAACTCGCAACTCTTCTTTGCCTCATCTCCTGCCGTAGAGTTTCAGATGTTAAGGCTCTAGAGATCTCTAATAGATCTTATAACTTATTTGGAGTTAAATTTGAAATCTTTAGAAGAACAAAGACCATGTCTGATTCAATTTTTTAGCCCCGTTTTGATCCTTCTCCAAAACTTTGTGTTGTTGAATGTATGAAGGCTTATGATAGGACAATGTCTAACCTTCGTCCTCTTAATGAGAATCAGCTTCTCATTTCCTTTATTAAACCTCATAAGGCTGTCTCTTCCACCTCGATTGCCAGATGGGTTAAATCTGCTATGTCCCTAGCTGGTATTGATATATCCAAATTTCAGGCTCATTCCGTTAGAGGTGCCATGGCAAGTAAGTCCCTTTGGTCCGGAGGTAAGTTGGATGATATCCTTAAAGCTGCCGACTGGTCTAATGCTAATACCTTTGCAAGACATTATTGTAAACCTATTGATCACATGTCTAATGTAGTTTTACAAGGCTACCAACATGCATAATGTAGCCTCCGTTCTTGTAATGAAATTGCGATTCTCCTATTAACATGCCTAGAGAATCTAGATTTCATTAAAGACACGGAGGCTCACATTATCCCACCCATCCCTTCCCTGTTTGGGTGTGGATATATAATTTATATTCTAAGTATGACTTAAATATGATATGATGTATTTTATGTTTATACTAAAATGTTATTTATGACTATTCAATTCTTTTTAGGATTTGTTTATTTATGATTACCCCTTTCTCTAGGATACAATTTTCATTGTCTCCTTTCTTTCAGGTAATCCTTCCACCTAATCTACTTTGGATGTTTCATCACCAAGAGACCGTCCGGTTGACTTCTTCATTTATCCTCCACTTCGAATTTTCTGGAAACTACTACATCTTCTTTCTTCGCCTGATTTAAAAGAGGCTGGTGGTTGCTATGTTTTGTCTATTACTTCTTCTCAGTGTTCTTATTGGAACCTTTATATTGTGATGCGACTGGCTTGGATCTGCAATTAAAAGTCATTGCATAATGTGAGCCTCCGTGTCTTTAATGAAATCTAGATTCTCTAGGCATGTTAATAGGAGAATCGCAATTCCTAACTATATATGGTCTATAACCTATGGTTTTTTCAGTGAATTTTCAAGGTTTTGTAAATGCTAATTCCTAACTATATATGGTCTATAACCTATGGTTTTTTCAGTGAATTTACGTTTCGCGTTGTCGCGTGATACGTCATATGACGTGCTACGTTAGCGAACTGGTACGCGAAGCGAGGCGCAAAGCGCAGGTTTCTGGAAGCAAACCGGGAGGCCCTGCAAAGCGCGTAACGTAAACACAGCAGGTCATGTGACTTGGTAATAACACTTTTCATTGGTTCATTTCACTTTTGGTTTCCTAATGATGTAAGACTAGGTCATATAATCTAAAATGAACACTTTTCATTGGTTGAGAACTATTGTTTTTCCCAAATGATGAAAATCCCTCCTTCTTTCCTCACTCTGACTTTCATCATTGTGAGAGAAAGACCCTTTGTTACCAGTGAGCAATGGCTTCTTTAGTAGCTTCAGCTGGTGCTTCCCCACCACCTCCACCACATCCAAGGAAGAGTGGACCACCTGCTGAAGTTATAATTCAGCAAGAAGAGGAAGAAGAGGAACAGGACGACGAGCACGAAGAGAGGCACTTTTTGCCTGAGGAGCCCAGGACGTCTCACCGGAAAGAAAACTTCATTTGGCAATTTTTTTAAATTCCCAAAGGTCAGAAAAAAGTAAATGCAAGATACGTAACTTGCCTTATATGTCAAGATAGACTGTCCAGAGGGACCGAGAAAAAATACAGTTTCGGAAACTACACAATGCATCGCCATATGACTAGGTGGCATCCTAACAACTACAGTGCTGCACAGTTTCGTAACGACCTAGATAATCTCCCTATTATGGCCAGAAGATCTGTTGTACCGGAAGTAACGGGACCAGAGGGCAGGGAGATGGTGCCAAATATACAAACGAGATTTCGTGAAGTAAAACAAGTCTGCGTACATTGCAGTGGATTCATTTGCTACGGAGAAAGAAGCATCACTCTGATCAACAGAGCTATTGACAATCATGCTCATGTTTGTCCGAAACGCCCCAAACAATAAATTCTTTTTTTTTTTTGTTGCTCCTGTTGAGCCCTTTACAATGAATCGTTTTCGTTGCCCCCTCCAAAAAAAAAACCAAAAAAATATAAAACTGTTCAGAAAAATTCAAAAAAATTCAAAAAATGTTCAGAAAAATAATAAAAAAAATATAAAACAACAAAAACAATTAAAAAAAAAGTTCTTTTCAGAACTACCTCCCCGGTATTAAAAAATTGGTACAATATTTGGAACTGTGCCAACCTCTATTTCTCTTAGTTCGCTTCCCAGTTCGCTCGCCGGTACGCGAACCGGAAGCGAACCAAAAAAACAGTAAGTATAAGGGAAGGAAACAGACAGTTATGTTAAAAGAAAGACAGCTATAGGGGAGTAAACTAGAGATACTATTACTCGTAATCCACTGCTGATGATGTCACATATTACATCATTCATGACATGCTCAGTATGTATGGAAAGGGGCAGATTTATATTAACTAGCACATCCCCAGAGATGCACCAGTTAACGTGCACCGCTGCTCTGCCACCCACGGTCTGCCGCATTTACAATCAGATAGGACAAAGCTGCATCAAAACCCTGCGCCTGCTTGAAGCAGGCATAGATCTTGACGCAGGTAGGCTGAAAGCTAAAGCAACAACTAAGTGTCGTGTGCAGAAGTTGCAAAAAAGGAAAAATGGCGTTTAAACCAGTAATGAGCCCATGCTAACTTAACACAGTGTAAAGATATCCAGGATCTACATCAGTTTGGGGTTCACGAACCTGGCAGGCACAAGGCACTGAGGCTTTGCACCGTGCCTATCTCATCCCAAATCATATGTTGTTTGTGAATGAAACAATTTCCCAGACCAAATGCTTTGGATTGGCTACTTCTAAAAAATTAAACACCCCTACTATCCCGGAGTTAGAGGAATATGATGGTTGGAGTAATTTTACTCGGTTGTCCATTAAAAATGTACAGGCCCTACTCCATAATTCTTCCTTTAACATTTCCAGTATAAATCCAAAAGGTTGGCTGCTTTGGCAACGTGCCTTATCCACGGTTTAATAACGCTGCCTTTTGCTTTATATAAGTTTTCAAATTGTATGAAATATATACCAATAGGTCGTTATGCACCTTTAGGTAGTGGTTTTCTTCATGAGGTCTGGTCGCTTCCATACACATACAGATGTTTCAAAGATGATCAAGAAGTTTATCTGAATGGAGAGGAATGCACTGAGACGCCAGATCATTCACTAATGTGTAGGCACATACAGTTACACGGTTCATGCAACAAACACCGACCAAATATGGCTTGCATGTTGCAAGGCACGCCAGTTCCTGCTATCATCCCCACGTTCAAGTTGTTGGAAAATGGTAGTTATTTGATGCTCAATAATGAAGATTGTTCTGGGTTAATTAAAAGTATTCCTTTTATCGTAACAGTAAGTGAACGGGTTATTTGCTGCAGAAATGTTCTATTTCCTCCCACACATGAACATAGGGAGTTTTCAATCTGGCCACAAATACCAACCTTGGGAGCAGATTTCAACGGCATGGCAAGAATAAGAGCTCTTTTGTCTCAGAGAGAGGTGGCCTTGAGTTCGGCCCGTGAAACTTTCGTGCTTCACATAGCGAACACCCGTACAGAGGTGCAGACCCTTTTAAATACAGATTTGCCTTTCCATTTCAGCAAGATGGTTCGGACTATCTTTAACGCGTCCTCCACAAAGGGCCTGGCGCACTTTTTTAAAGTTGTTACCAGTGGTCTTGTGACTTCATTTGAGAAAATCTTTGGAGTCATCCCTGCTTTCTTTCATTCTATTTTTTCCACTGTGCTTGGTGGATTCCCATTTTTACTTGCATTACCAGCGGACGCTCTTGTGCTTTTTTACATTTTTAAATATGGATGTCCCTCCTGTGCAAGCTCCCGCCCTGCAGCTGCTGACGCTGTTCCGCAATCGCATGCTTGAATATTATGGCACAATGCCATTGGCGATATTAAGCACGGCATATGGATTATCTTTTCGATTCTCCTACTTCACCTGTGTCCAGCCTGTATTTCACTGCCTGACCTGTGATTTCGATTGGGCCATTGATTTGTGTCTCTGCGGACCGGTTTCTCCTGACGTCGACTTTAATCAGCTGATGACTCCTATCATTACTCACGAGTTGGTTTGTCCTGGCGAAAGGATTATGGCTGTGGCATTGATGCATGGACTAATTGGTCCCTGGAATTTACTGGCGGCAACACAGTCTTTCTTGGAACAGAGCTTTCTTGAAAACCCACCGAGCTGTCCTCTGATGGTGATAGAGGATCCGGTGCTGGGAGAGCACGTATGTTCTTTTCCGCTTTTAAATTGGATGGCTGAACTCTTTTCGGATGAAGACGGTGACTTCCTATTGGAAGCTGTTGCAGCTTATTTTGCATACACAGTTATGTCATAGACCTTTTTCATGTTTGATATGCTGAGTACTAGCATTTCATTGACAATTCATTGACTTATTTGTCAAGTTTTTATTATTTAGCTTGCCTATTGGCTTAAGCCTCGATAAAGTAATTGGCTGTTTTATTTTTCTTTAGCATTAAATTTTCCTAGTTTTTAATGTTTTACCTTGCGGACCGTCCACATATAAAGTTGCAATCTGCTCTCATGAGATGCCACTTCTATTATCTTATTCAGTTTGTTTCCGGATCATGGGGAGGTGTCATCTAGATCCTGGATATCTTTACACCGTGTTAAGTTAGCATGGGCTCATTACCGGTTTAAACGCCATTTTTCCTTTTTTGCAACTTCTGCACACGACACTTAGTTGTTGCTTTAGCTTTCAACCTAGTAGTTCATCGTGGTTTACATGAGAATAATATGTTATTGCTCTACTATCTGCTTTGCTTGTTAAACTATATCTGTACAGCGACTGCTGAAGTTTCAAGAACAACACGATACAGAATTGTTATGAGGTCTGATCTCCACGACATAAGGCGGGTTTTATATTGCTTTGCCGAACACACATACACAACACTTGATGCGGTTCACATGAAGAGAGAGCTGGTGTATGCTGATGTGATTCCTTCAAATCTAAGACACTAAAGTATGGGCACGCCCTAAACCAACACAAAGAGACCTTCTTAGCAAATAATATAATATGTGTATTAGGGAGGGTCAGTATAAGCAGCCGCGGGCCGTGGAGGGAGTTACGGTGGGGCAGGGAGGCGGGGAGGGGGAGGGGCAGGGTGGAGCCCTCTCCACCCTGCCCCTCCCCCTCCCCGCCTCCCTGCCCCACCGTAACTCCCTCCACGGCCCGCGGCTGCTTATAAGTGTTGCTAACTCTTATTCATTTACAGCATGTTAACATACTGTCACCATTCGCTTTTTATGTACTAGTAACTATGCTGGTAATTTTGCTACTGATAATATGTGTACTTGTATTATCTAAGATACTACGCCTGAGAAGACGGCATTAGTAAATAAACATTTCAAATACACATGTATTCTTCTTAACTCCATGTTCTGGTTTCTAAGAAATATATAACGACCGACTCTTCATGAGTTCCACGTATCCTGAGGTACTATAAGTTCATATTCTGGATTGTCTAAACATTGAGAGTTTGTTATATCCAATGTGACACTGTACCTAGCTTGCTAAGGGGTTTTTGATTACTAAGGTGAGTTTTGGGGCACCCTAATTCGCCGAGGTTCCAATCCTCTGTCCACAGTTCTGTGTGAGAACAGAAACCCTGCGACAGGGGCACCCCTGAGCCTTGCTGGAGCTTCATCACACTTGCGATACAACTCCAGCAATGCGCCACCTTTACGGCACAGATACGTCACGCATCTGTGCTGTTTTTGCCCCATGATGCGCCGCATTGTAAATGCAGCACACCATAGGTGGCGGAACAGTGGCACAGGATGACTAACACATCCCTGGTGATGCGCCAGTCATCATAAATCTATCCCTATGCTTCTTATCTTGTTAGAGATGAACCGCCATATGTATCATCAAAGTTTTTTGCATTTCCTAAATAGCGAACTTTAAGGAATAAATAGCGATTCTTTACCATTCCTAGTTTGCGATGAGCTATTTGCTAATTACAAATTACCCATTAATTTCCATGCAGCAGGAGGCCCATAGGAATGAAGGTGCAATTTGCGATTAGCAATTACCTCATCGCAAATTACGAATTTTTCCGAGGGTGCAGGGGTGTCTCAAGAACACCCTGCTGCACCCCTGAAAAAGAAATTTGGGGGCATATGGCGCACATAAATTTTGAAAACATTCCTTTACCTCAAAAACGATTTTCAACTCATAATTTGAAAACACTGCACATGGGGAAATGACTTAAAATGTCCTTAAGACACATAAAAGCGTTTTTTGATTGTCTTTGCAGCATGTTTCAGTCACCTTTAACATGCCTATGTAACGCAAACATTCAAAATCTAAATTTGCCATGCACAGGTGGGAGCATATTTACAAGCAATTTGCTCCACAGACAAACTTCTTACATTGAAATGGGAAAAATAACATCAGAGACTCTCAATTACCTTATAAAGAAGCAGACACCATTATGTCCTTGTCATCAATATTAAAACCATTGCTTTTTCTCAAAAACGATTTACAAGTCATAATTTGAAAACACTCCACAGCTCCTATGCACATAAAAACCCTGTCAGTACTAATACTTCACATTTTCTCCAATTACAATTTCTCAAAGAAACAAAATCTATTTGTAAAACACTTGAGACAAAGCAACATTTGAAAAACACAACTTTCTTCATAATTTTCTCCTTAAAGCACACTATTTTCTATCTAAATTAAAGAAATCTTTTCTCACCTTAGCAAATACTTTGAGTTTCAAAACAGTCTCAGAAACACACCAATTTGTCTTCAGCAGAGCAAAAGGTATGCACTCCAGAGTCTGCAGCTATCAAAAGCACAGAAATGCTGTAATTCTTCACACATATCTCTCATGTCACCCAATCAAAACTCTTCCCTCACTTTTTTTCAAATCAAAACCCTTCCCCCCTCTGCCCCCTCTCTGCTTTTTCTGCATAGCTACCACCTCTTGCAAGACCTCTGGTGTTTCCAAGTTCACACAACAATGTTGCAATTGAACTCTGAACTCTCAGTGCACCTGCATATCCAATGCAATCTTTCATTTAATGATTTTTTCTTCGCCACTCAAAATACATCTTTCAACAAACTCATCCATGCACCCTAACTTTCTGTTTTCAGCAATCAAAATCCACCAATCACTCTTACTGCTTCATTAACACAGAAACTCCTCAGTTTTTTTCATTTTACACTCTCATTTTTTCAACTGCCATTTCATTGCCACACTTCATCTGACTGCAGGAGAACCTTCTCTCGCCATGTTTTCTGTCTGGATTGTTGGACATAGTTACATCTATTGGGCTCAGAGGTACGCTGAAAACAGGAATTTACCTAACCTCAATTTACAAGATGTGGAAATTAAGTGGTTTGGCCACAGAGGATTAAAATGTCACCAATTGATACCATTGGTGAAAACCTTTATGCATTTGCCAAAACCTGACCTGTTAATTGTGCACTGTGGAGGTAATGATTTGGGCACTTTGACTGGGGTAGGTCTGGAAATGCTTTTAAAGGACACCTTTGAGCAATTGATGGCACTTTTTCCTCAGACTGCCTTGGTATATTCAAATATATGCCAAAGACAAAAATGGAGGTGGTCGAGCCAATTTTGTCCACAAATTGAGAAATCGAGGAAGCATGTAAACAAATCTGTTTCAGCTTACATGAGAGACCATGGAATGGGCTCCCTGTACAACAATAACTTGCGTTACTACATGCAAGATATCTACAGAGGAGATGGAGTTCACTTCTCAGATGAGGGCAACAGAATTTTCACTCTGAATTTAAGACTGTGCATTGGTACCTACTTATAAGTACCTAAATGTACCATAAACCCAAAAGCTCTTCTCAGAGCTACCCTACATCTATTCACTCACAATTATTATTTTACTCTAACTTTTTTCACTAATTTTCAAGAAAGTACGCTCCCCCGAACGCTTCCCGGTTCGCGAACCGGGCGCACTCCACGCAAAAAAACTAAAAAAACGATATTTTTTTTTTTGCCCTGCGAGACCCTTTTAAAGCCTCCACATCAAACCTAGGGGGTCAGGGAGGATCTACTATGCCCCCTTATGGTCATTTGCCCCTTCGCTTTGGCCTCCTCTTGTCTCTCGATCCTACCGAGAGACAAGATGGCGGCCGCTACGGACTGTTTGGAATGTTTACAGACGCCGAAGAACCAATCAGCTTCGCAAAGCTCCGTAACGCGAAAAGTACGCGAAGCGGAGCGCTGTTACAGATATATATCTTTTTTTGAACGTTAATTTCTCAAAATCCACTGGAGCACATATATTGAGACCTAGCAAAGGCACATCGGGCTACCAGTCCCTACAATTTTGGCAAGTTTCGTGCAAATCCATTCAGCCGTTCGATTATTATTATTATTTTTTTTTTTTGCCCCGCGGGGCCCTTTTAAAACCTCCACATCAAACCTAGGGGGTCAGCGAGAATCTACTATGCCCCCTTATGGTCATTTGCCCCTTCGCTTTGGCCTCCTCTTGTCTCTCGATCCTACCGAGAGACAAGATGGCGGCCGCTACGGACTGTTTGGAATGTTTACAGACGCCGGAGAACCAATCAGCTTCGCTGCACAAAGCTCCGTTGCGCGAAAAGTACGCGAACTGGAGCGCTGCCCGGTCCGCTGTTACAGATATATATCTTTTTTTGAACGTTAATTTCTCAAAATCCACTGAAGCACATATATTGAGACCTACAAAAGGCACATCGGGCTACCAGTCCCTACAATTTTGCCAAGTTTCGTGCAAATCCATTCAGCCCTTCGAGCTAAAAGTGAGGCCAACCGCCCTATGGAAAACTCAATGTTAAAAACACGTTTAGGGACCACCCTTTTTTCTCGGCCCCCCCTTGACGAACCCCCCCCAAATTTTCAAGGGCTGCTCAGAAACAAAATGTGCCATTTTCCTGAAAATTTCAGCCAATTCCGTCCACAAACGCCAAAGTTATTAGACATAGAATTTTCAAAAATCCCATAGGGAAAAAATCCTAACTATATATACCTACTGGCGACCGCCAGTAGGTAATATATATATATATATATATATATATATATCATTCCAAGTTGCCCCTGGGCTTAGAGACGCCACTCCACAGAGAAACAGGAAACTCCTTTTATTAATTAAAACCAGCACACTTTCCCAAGTAATTCAACGTCCTTTCCCTTACGCGTTTCGATGCACCTGCATCTTAATCATAGGGCGGGGCAAAGTCAAAGACACGGAGCAGGCTGCAATCATTTTAACCCTCATTTGTAACCCACCTCCAATCTGTGGTATTCTGTGTATTGCAGTCCCAATTTCTTCCCTTCGGTGGGATCCGTGTGAATGTCTTTATTTTTCAAGCCCCCAAATGTTTTCCTCAATGTTCATAACCCTCCAGTGGGCTTCAGGTAAATGCTCCGGTTTTCAATCGAATTTTCTCCGTGCTGCAAGGCGGCTGCCGTTTTTCAAACAGCCACACAGACCTGCTACTGCTTTCTTAGGCGGTGCAATCTCCCACGGCCGAGGCCGCCGCGTACAAACATCATTCCAAGTTGCCCCTGGGCTTAGAGACGCCACTCCACAGAGAAACAGGAAACTCCTTTTATTAATTAAAACCAGCACACTTTCCCAAGTAATTCATCGTCCTTTCCCTTACACGTTTCGATGCACCTGCATCTTAATCATAGGGCGGGGCAAAGTCAAAGACACGGAGCAGGCTGCAATCATTTTAACCCTCATTTGTAACCCACCTCCAATCTGTGGTATTCTGGGTATTGCAGTCCCAATTTCTTCCCTTCGGTGGGATCCGTGTGAATGTCTTTATTTTTCAAGCCCCCAAATGTTTTCCTCAATGTTCATAACCCTCCAGTGGGCTTCAGGTAAATGCTCCGGTTTTCAATCGAATTTTCTCCGTGCTGCAAGGCGGCTGCCGTTTTTCAAATATATATATATATAGTTAAATATAAAACAACTCCTATATAGTTATATACAAATATATATATATAATTGCCTACTGGTGGGCACCAGTAGGTAGTTATCATTAGGATGTAGATACCATAGATGGAGTCATTTTTGATTTGCCAATAACTTTGGCGTCGTTTGATGAATCTTCGTGAAATTCACAAAATTAATTCAACACTTATTGTAGTTGCTGTCGTGAAAGTTTAGGGGTGATCCATCAAGCGGGGGCCAAGAAAAAGGGAGTGTCCCAAAACATGTTTCTTCCAAGTTAATTTTCATACAAAATTTTAAACAAAGCTCCAGCCCAAACTGCTGATCGGAATTACAGCAAATTTGTGATATAGGTAGCTGTTGGTTCAGAAAGCAACCTTTTTGTTGAATGTTGTAAATCCATTCTGCAATTGCTGAGTTATTTAAAGAAATGCCCAGTTGTATATATAGGAAAGTGGAGGATCTGTGACCCCTTCCGATCTTGTGCTGAGATCTGATTGGCTGCCAACACTTCAAACCAGGAAGTTTTGTCAGCCATCTTCTAACTCAGTTGAGCTGAGTCACAAGAAAAAACATTACAAAAAAGAAAAGGGGGCAGGGTAGAAGAGCCTGAACCCCTAGATCTTTTGGCAAAGTTCCACAAGACCCTGCAAGGCCCAGAAACATTTTTTTTAAACATTTCAGCAGGAATTGCACTGGATCCACGACTCCCACTGGAAATGAAAATGAAGAGCGGTCTCCCCCACTTTGTTTCTCATTGTCCCCCAGGTGACCAGGTCCCAGGGGCATGTCCAAATTATGGAGGAGGGGGGAACGTGGGGCCCTCCTATGATTCCTAAAGCCCCTTGCACTGCCACCTCCCCGGGGCATTTTTCATAATTAATGCTCCCTGGGGACTGCCACCTATCTAGGGCAAATCTTTTAATAATGCTGGGGGGCCCACTTGGCCCATCTGCAGCCTTCGGTACCACCACCTCCCTGGGGCAAAACATGATACAAAGCGGGGGGCCATGCTGCCGTCCTACAGCCCTGAGGACCACCATCTCCTCGGGGCTAAATTAAATAGTCATGCGGGGGCTCTGGCCTCCCTGCATCCCCGGAGACCCCCACCTCCCCAGGGCAAATGGTTAAAATTAAAGTGGGTAGCAGAGCGGCCCCCGCAGATCCCGGGACTACCATATCCCCAGGGCTGTATCCTGTAATAGAGGGAAGCCGTGAGGCCCCCATTCTTAGAGCTGTTGATGTCCCTGGGGACCGACCACCACCCCCCAGGACCAGCTCCCTCAATGTCCCAGGGTGCCCATGCCCAGGACATTGCAGTTTTCTATGGCTGGGCGGGAGCACCACTCCCGCCCAGCCATAGCAAACACTGCTTTCAGCAAGAGAGAGCAGACACAATATTCATACTTGCTCAAAGTGGACCAGATTTGCTTTTGGACAGAGGGAGCTGCATGTTCAGCAGCTCCCTCTGTCAAAAAAGCAATGCCGGCTCCCCCAGAATGCGGGAAGCCAGCAGGGACCATGGGGGCTTTCAAGCTCCCCCCACAGTCCCCAACAAAATGACTGGGTGCCCTGGGTGGAACCAGGGAAGCTAGTATAGAGGCCTGGCCCTGGGTGATGGAGTCCCTGGGGCTAAAATCAGCCCAGGAGGGGGCGCCACATGGCCCCCTTCCTTTATTAGAAAAAGAGAGAAGCCAGGCCTTGGGGCTGCAATCAGCCTGGGGAGGGGGGTGGCCCCCTCCCCATTCTTAAAATACCTGGCACTGGGGGATCCCCTTTTGTATCGCTTTGTACGCCCTAAGTGTGGCAGGGTATGCTCAGACGTGAGTCCCTTGCTAACTTGGCCACTGGATTCAAGATAGCCTGGCTGATGAGGATTATGAATCCGAAACCGGTCCCAGGATGCTTGTTTCCGGTCCATGGAAGACATGGCTTGGCAGTTCGGGCTGGACTGTTCCCATGAGGCACAGGGTCAGACTGATTTGCATATAGCCATGTCTGAAATGGGGTGGCTGAGTGGGCTAAAGAATGGTGATGGATTAAACCCAGATCAGTTGACTGGGGGTGAGTGTTTGATTTGCTCAAACGCGCCGTCCATCATCCCCTTTTGTATCACTGGGGGATGGGTTCCCAAGAACCAAAATTGACCCAGGGAAGAGGGGCCACAGGGCCACCTTCCCTTAAAATATTTTTTTTAAATATCTACTGGCAGGATGCCGGAGGTCCTGCCCCCCTTTCTGCATCACTCTGCAATTGCACTTCCTGGCATGCTGCTGTTGGGGGGATGAAGTCCCCCTGGGAGCTGAAGGTCCTTAGGTGACAACAACCCCTCCTGTTACCTCCAGTAAGTCCCACAGAGTGGGATTGTTGAGAGGTGTTCCGATGCCACACCCCCTTTCCCCATAACTCTGCAAACATACTTCTTGGTCCGCTACTGGTGGGAGATGAAATCCCCGTGTTAGCTGATGGCCCTTAGGGGCAAACAAAACCTCCTGCTCCCTCTAGTAAGTCCCACACAGTGGGATTGCTGAGAGGTGTTTGGGGGCCATGCCCCCTTTTTCCACCACTCTGCAAATGCACTGCTGGTGGGGGGATGAAGTGTCCTTGGATGCTGAGGGCCCTCCTGTTAAATCCAGTAAGTCCCACTGAGTGTAAAAGCTGAGAGGACTTTGGAGGCCACTCCTCCTTTCACCACCACTCTGCAAATGCGTCTGCTGGGACACTGCTGGTTGGAGGGATGACACCCTGAATGCTGAGGGCTCTTGTGGGCCCAGAAGCCCTCCTGTTACCTCCAGTAAGTCTGTCACAGCAGGATTCCTGAGAGCTTGTCGGAGGCCCACCCATTTAGTCCACCACTCTGCAAACATGACTACTAGTTAAAAAAACATAGAAATTCACTTAAAAACCCAAAGGTTACAGAGTTGTTATAGTTAGCAAATACAATTTAAAAAACTTTGAAATTCACTGAAAAAAACAAAGGTTACAGGGATGTAATACTTAGGCTCAGATTTCACTCATACACAACCAGTGAAATTCAGCCGTTATCATTCCCTGAGCTAACTATACCTTATGCCCCTGCAATACACTGCTTATGACCTCACATATGACATCACTGATGACATCACACATGACATCACTCAAGACATCACTCATGACATCTCAAGTAACATCACTGATGACATCATCCACAGAACCACTCACACATCTACTCAATCTCCATACAGTCTCTCGTACACCCACTCACACACCCACATAACCACTGACACTACCATTCACAGACCTATACCAGTACTCACACACCTACTCACTCCTCCATACAGCCATTCACATACCCATTTACTCACTCATACAGCCACTCACACAACAATTCACTCACCCATAGAGGTATTCATTCACCCACTTATTTACCTACTAAATCACTCACACACCCGCTCACTCACCCAATCAGCCTCTCAACACAGCCACTCACTTATTCATACAAACTCTCAAGCACTCACTCACACAACCACTTACATACCCATTCACGCAACCATATAAGCACTCACACCTCTCCGTACTCACCCATACAGCCATTCACACAGACACTCACTCTCCAATGTTATGTTATGTTATGTTATGTTATAACATTATTTTTTAATTTCTTTTTATTAAAACAAAGGCAAAAAGAAAGACATCAGGTGACACAGTACAGAATAGTATCAGACAGTAAAAGACATTCCATACCTACAGGATACTGTGCGGATATTACAGTGAATGGATCAAGGGGACGTGCGCTCTTCAGTCTCCTCGGGACCTGGTGGGGGGGGGGTACAGATATCCTCACTATAATGATTCCATGCCTCCCAGATCTTACCCCACTTTCCCAGACAACCAATGGAAGAGTAAACTGCTCTTTCCCTGAACATGCACCAGTCCAAATCTTCCATCCACTTTTCCACACCAGGCGGCTGGCGAGCTCCCCACAGTTGCGCAATATTGCGCTTCGCAATCATGAATGCCAGTGTTGCCCATTGCTTCTTATACGAATTAAGGTTGGTTAGTTCCCATACATTCAGAATATACCTGCGGGCTTCCAACTGTATTTCTGTACCCAGGACTGTTCGCAACGTGCTGTGGATCCTCCCCCAATACTCCTGTACTCTCGTACAATACCACAAGATGTGCATAAAAGGTCCCCAGCTCCCCACATCCTCTCCTGCATTCCCCATTCTCCGAGCGGCCCATATGGATCAGTGGGGGTCCTGTGACATATGACCTATGTAAGATCTTTAGTTGCACCAGTCGGAGCCTCATTGGAATTGCCACAGCTTTCGGGGAAGACACTGCCGCATGCCAGTCTCCATGATCTAGCTCCAGCCCATCCTCCTGCCAGTGCAGTCTAAGAACTACCAGCGGGTCTTCCATATTGTTAATGAGCTTCTTGTACAGCAAAGAGATAGCCTTCACAGGAAGATGGCCATCTAACACTCTGTCTTCTAGGGGAGAGGCCTCGGGAAGCGTGGTGCCCCTGGGGATATGTGTAAGCAGTGCGGGCCGCACCTGTAAATAACAGAAATCTTCACCATCACTCAGTTGATATTGTAGCTTAAGGGAAGCAAATGAATGTATCATCCCCTCCCCCCAAACGTCCCGTATGTGCGTGATACCAATGAGGTCCCACTTGTCAAAGCCTTTCGACTTCCACAGGCGACCCAGCTTCTCCGAACTCTATAAGGGAGAGGCGAGTGTGAACTTCCCTTCCCACTTAAGGTGCCTGTTAGCCGCGTGCCATACCTGGACGGCATGTGCCGTAGGTCCTGTGAGGGGAAATTTGCGGGGTCCAGCATAGAGCGCTCTAGAGTAGTCGCCTCCTGGCATTAGCCAACAGTCCATGGTGTACCCAGGGTCATTCAGGGCTCCATATATCCCATGGTTTACTGCCGCCAACTGTGAGGCCCAGTAATATTTCTTGAGGTCTGGCAGGCCTATGCCCCGTCATACCAGGGTAGGGTACGCTTAAGAAACGCAATGCGGGGCTTACCATCCCAAAGCAACTGCCTCTGAAGGGACTCTATTTCCTTGAAATAGGACGCCAGGATGGGGTCCATTGCATTCTGCAATGCATACAGGAACCGGGGCAAGGCCAACATTTTAAAGAGTACCACCCTCCCTAAAAGGGAGAGTGGGAGCGCCTTCCAACGCGCCATATCATTTCTAAATCGCGCCAGTCGGAGAGACAGGTTCTTGGCATAGCGGAGCCTAGGATTGGAGGTGATATAGATACCAAGGTACTTAAAGCCCTCTGGGGCGACCTGTATTGGGCAAGCGTTAGGGACATCTGGTGGGTCCCCTGTAAGGGTGAAGAGAAACGACTTGGACCAATTAATGGCAAAGCCCGAGTACCTTCCGAAAATAGCCAACACATTCAAAAAACAGCTCAAAGACCATTTCGGGTTGGTGAGGTGAAGCAGGATATCATCAGCGTAGAGTGAGATTTTATCCTCCCACTCCAAAGTCCATCTCATCCCACGTATTGAAAGGTCCTGTCGGACCCACGCCGCCAATGGTTCCATGGCCAGAGCGAATAGGAGTGGAGACAGGGGGCATCCCTGTCTGGTCCCCCTGCCCAAGGAAAAATCGGGGGACTTGCGATTGTTCACCACTACCTGGGCCAATGGAGCAGAGTACAAAGGGCGCACCCAGTCAATAAAATCTGGTCCAAAGCCAAGCTTCTCCAGAACCGCAAAAAGGTAAGGCCATTCGACTCTGTTGAATGCCATAGTGGCATCTAGTGACACTAGCACTGCCGGTTCCTGAATTGTTGTGGCCCGGCCCAAGACCCTGTGAAGTCGGCGCAGAATAAGGGCAGTGTTCCGGCACGGCATAAAGCCTGACTAGTCCGGGTGCACCAAGGTGGTGATAACCTTGGTCAATCTCGTGGCCAGCAGCTTCGCCAGGACCTTAGGTTCGATGTTTAAAAGCGAGATAGGCCTATACGACGAACAGCATGATCTGTGTTTACCCTCCTTGTGGATGACCACTATGTTGGCAATACGTTGGTCATACTGGAGCTGTTCCTTTTCTCTACTTTTGTTAAACATAGAGCGAAGGAATGGAGCAAGTCTGTTGGAGCTCAACTTGTAGAGCTCAACAGGAATACCATTTGGTCCCGAGGCCTTGCCAGAGCGCACTCCTCTGATAGCCTGCGCCACCTCATCATTCGTGAGCGGGGAATCCAGATATTTATGGTCGTCAACTGAGAGCGTGGACAGTTGAATGTCTCTAATCATTCCCCTGTTGTCTTCCTCTGTGTACACCCCCTCCGAACGGTATACCTCCCTGTAATAACTAGTTTTTGCTAAGGTAGGATGTATACTTCAATGATAATTCCCGGAAAAAATTCCAATAGTTCACGTGAAAATGTTTGAAAATTTATTCGCACTCTGTTTGCCAGAGTGGGTGAGATAAGTGAACAGCCAACACGTGTTTCACCCCTTACACGGTCATCCGGCCTGGGGCTTCCTCAGGGCTGTAAGTACATTACACACATTGGAATGGTATTCAGATGTTGTGTTAAAGTAAATTAGTCATGATGCGTGTGAAAGGAGGGTTGAGTGTGAAGAAGGGTTGGGGATTGAAAGGTGCATGAAGGGAGAGGGAGAGGTTAGATCAAAAGTGGGGGGGTTTGGTGGCGTGCAGAATAAGGGTTAGTTCGTTATAGTTACAGTTACGATCAGTAAGCACAAGGATGGAAAGAAAGGTAAGTGGTTAGGGAAGGAGAAAGGGGAGGATAAGTGGGGATTAGTTGGGAGAGTGTTAGGGTAAGCGATTATCCATAGGACAAGTGAACATAGATTTAGCCATACATTTTTGGTGGTATATATATTATACCATTCATAGCATGTAGTCCATTGATAGTTCACGCATTTTGACCAGATAGAGGATGGCAATTGGCAGAGGAAATGAAATAAAATCACCCATTTTCAGTTTAGGTCGTACATTAATAGTTATAAAACAAACATCGTTTTGCGGATAGTGAGGCGGTGGTATTGGTAATTCAAAAAGCACATTTGTGAAGAAGTATTTGAAATTTGGACATAACATTCATTAGAGAGCAGTTCAGTGGGACAAGGTATTCAAATGATATTAAATCCAAATGAAGTTTGTGTGTTCATCATTTAGGCAAGTTGTAGATGACAGAGGGGCGTAATGTGTCAAGATTCGCAATCATATATTCAAATAATCACAAGGCATCCGACAATTAGAAGTAGTACGAGAAAGTTCAGAAAAGGTGGGTATATGAAGAATATTGACATTTAGTGGCATTTTCATAATTACAGTAACCCGGTCGGCGAGTTTTCCAAAAACGTAGGGTGACAAATAATCCACATTGGTAATTTGAAATCGCATGACAGGTTTGGCGATCAAGGAATGTGAGGTATTGGAGAGATAGTGCGATAGTGGGAAAGAGTGAAACGTTATTATTTGTATCACATATCATAGTTACAATGTAATCGGTATCCATATCATCGAATTTCCGGGATGATGCGGCAGGAGAAAATGAAAGGAAGAAGAGAAGAAAAGAGCCTGCAGTTAGTCACGACATCCCCACCGGTTTGGAATTGTAAATCTCTATCCGTGTAGGCGGAGTGCTTAGGGTCTAACATAGTTCTATAATAGTCCGGCCGGGTGCCACGGGGTAGGTTTGAAAGTATGTGTTATCTTGTGACGTTCCAGAGCGATCCCGTATAAGTGGTGGTTCGGTACATATATCTAAGAAAAAGTTAATCGGTTCGTAAAGCGTTATTGGCGCAAATACATATGGCTCGACGATTCAAGCGTGATGTAAGCTTACGAGGTGAGGTGAGAGTGTTCGGCACATGTATCGTGAAAAAGGTGAATCGGTTTATTTGCAATAATTGAGCAATGAAAGTATGGGTTAGAAAATTCAAGCATGGTGAAACCGTCCCGGGTGAGGGGAGAGTGTGATAGCCTCTCGAGGTTATCTCGTGGAGAAAATAATATTGTATTATACTAAAATATAATTCCAAGAGGGGCGCAGGGGGGAGAAAAGGTTCTCCGTGGCGTAATTAGGGGATAGTGGATGACGGGTGCTAATCTGTTTGGTACAGGGGAGTGCAGGTCAGGTCGGTAGATGGCAAGCAGCATGCTTATCGGGTTTGAATATTAGGGTATTCCGTCAGCGTAGTTGAAGTGTCAATTTCTAGTTAATCCTGAAGACAGAAAGGCAGGGACTAAGTTTGGAGCAAGGAGGCCAGCATCCACTCATTTATAAGCGGCACTAAAATCCCAGTGCACTTACCTAATTCTCGGCTTAATGCCCGGCGTGTCAATCCGATCCGGTCTCTTCTAAGTGTGTGAATGCACTCTGGCGTCGTCATATTTGAAGCTCGTGTCGTAAGGAGTGGTTCTGGTAAGTAGAACCGGAAGTTAAAGATCCACGATTGGAGGCGCCATCTTTGAATGGTGCAATGATGGCTCAAAAACTATGTATAAGTACAGTGTAGTGCAGGCTGAAGGATCGGGCTGATGTTATGTGGTGAGAGTTTGCTAATAAATCAGGCGGAAGAGTAAGTGGGTGCAGCAGAGAGTGTATTAGAATACCTGATAATGATGCTGATGTGGGCGGTATTAATGGGATTAGTATGGAGAAAAAAGAAAAAAGAAAGAAGGTTGGCAAGGGCGGACAGTTCTTGATATTTTTAGTGAAATGATAATGGTAAGAGACAGAAAAATGAGAAACTCTAGCAAAAAAGAAAGACAATACTAATAAATCAAACATTAGTGCTAATGCAGGTGGTAAAAACGAGAACAGTTTAGCCAGCGTACTCTTTAGATACATTGATGTTCCCATGTTTACACAAAGATAATCATAGTAGAAATCCCCCTGCTGGTATAGCTGTATTATTTCGAGAGGCAATCTTCTTGGATTCTGTATTCTTGTCATTGTGATGTTTATGTTACAGACCTATATGTTTAAGACCTTTATTTACAGTAATTCCTCCATGGAGAATCCGCAGTGTACAGTAATTCATTTTTGGAGAATCCGCAGTCACTTGATCTCGGAATTCTGGAGTTTGTGACAGGTTTGTACGATGGAGTCAAAATGGATGAAGGAAGGGATATTTGGTGGTTAGTCATCTCCCAGCCATACATGCATTTCTGCGTCTTTATTCAGGCCTTGGTCGATTGTTTTGTACTTCATGATTAGCAGACTCTCACGTCTTCGTAGTCTTAGTACACGGTTTCCCCCTCTTTTAGTTTGGTGTACAATTTCCAATCAAAAAAATGTGAAGTCTTTTTTGTGTTGATGTTTCTCATGGAAGTGTTCCGTGAGTGGATGTCCAGAGTTGTGTTTATGTATGTTGGGGTAGTGTTCCTGGATCCGGATGCGAAAGGGTCTTATTGTGCTACCAATGTACGGGAGATTGCATGGGCAAATGATTACATATAAATACAGAATTTGCTGTTGCAGTCAATCCATTCCTTGATAGTAAAGTCATCGCCTTGTGACATTGGTACTTGCGTTGTTTTACTGCGGCTCAATTTGCAGATACTAGAGTTTTTACAAATGTGGAATCCTGGTGGTCTGTCTAGAAATGATGAGTGTTGGTGTCTTTTATCCTCAAATTCTGATTTACATAGGATACTTTTGAGGTCATTTCTGGGTATGTTTTCAAGTGTTCTGTTAGATTCGACGTTTGCTGCAGCAGGTGTCAATGTTTTTTTAGGCTATGTCTTATTTGTTGATGTCCAGTATTGTAGTCAGTGATGAATCGCATCGTTGTGTTGTTCTTGGGTTTTTCTTTGGGTTTAAAAATCTGTTCGCGTTCTATTTTCGCCACCGTGTCCATGGAATGTTTTAGGGTAGCCTGATCATATCCTCTTTGACTCAATCTATTGATGATTTCCTCTCCCTTTTCTTTGAAGATTTCATCCTCACTGCAGTTTCTGCGTGTTCTCATAAATTCTCCTTTTGGGATGTTTCTGATGTTATGTCGTGGGTGGTAGCTGTCAGCTCGCAGGATGGAATTGGTGGCTGCTGTTTCCTTTCTGTAAAGTTTGCTTTGGAGCGTATTATTTTTGACATACAGCGTGATATCGCAAAAATTACTTTCGTCTTTGGAGAATTTATGTGTAGTTCTGATCCCCCAAGGGTTTTTATCAAGTTTCTCCAGGAATCTTTTTAGTAATATTTGATCTCCTTGTCAAATGCATAAAATGTCATTGATAAAGCGTCGCCATAACACTAAATGCGAGGTGAATTCAGTGAAGTCTTGGTACCATAGCCAGCCTTTCTCCACATGACTCATGAAGATACATGCGTAAGGTGGTGCAAATTTGGCTCCCATGGCGGTCCCACGTCTTTGTCTGTATATCTTACCATTGAAACTGAAGATGTTGTTATTTAGGCAGAATTCCAACATTTCAAAGGTCATTTTGTTGACTTCTAATAGATGGGCAGGTTGTGTCCACAGTGAGAGTTGTGCTGCGGTTAATCCATCCTGATGTTCGATGGATGTATACAGGCTGACTATGTCAATGGTGACCATGATGGAGTCAGGTTCCCAGGTGATATCTTGCAGTTTTTGTAGAATGTCTTTTGTGTCTTGAATGAAGGACGGGATTTCCTTCATTAGGCCCTGCAGTTTTTTGTCAATATATTCACCCATTTTGGCGCATGGTGAGTTGATTCATGCAATGATCGGTCTTCCTGGTGGGGGGTATGTTCCTTTGTGTATTTTGGGGAGCAGGTAAAGGGTTGGCATGGTGGGGTGTGCGATATATAGAAATGATATTTCCGTTTGGGATAGAAGGCCCAAGCTGTACCATTTCTCTACTTTGGTTTTGATGGATTTGAGGATGTCTTGGGTTGGATCGCATGTCAGGAGTTCATAACATGTTTCATCTCCCAATTGTCGGTTTGCCTCCAAAATGTAGTCGTCAACATGTAGTGTCACTGGGTTTCCTCCTTTATCAGCCTCCTTTATGATCAGGTATTTTCTACTTTTCAGTTGTTTGATGGCACATCTCTCTTCTGGTGTGGTTTTCAGTGGGAGGTATATAGCCTTTTTCTGATATTTAGCGTACTCGCGTGCTAGGTCCCGGGTGACGGTTTGATGGAAGGCATCAATGTTATTGCCCGGGGGTAGTTGGGGTATGAATGTAGATTTATTGGATAGTTCGCTGTCCATGGAGATGTTGGTTTCGATCCCTAATTCCATTGCTGTTGTGGTTAGTGTATCTTGGTTGTTGTCATTTTCACTCAGATAGGTCAGTAGGTTGATTTGTTCCAAATTCCGGATTGATAGGCCCGAAGTAATGGGGCAAGGTGTGTGGTCCTGTCTTCTTGGTCGGTCTGCAAAAAAAACTTTTAAGTTTAAGTTTGCGGGTGAATTTGTACAGGTCAATTTGTGTTTTGGTGAGATCCCACAAGGCAGTTGGACAGAAAGAAAGTCCTTTATTCAGAATGTTGGTTTCTTCGCTGGATAACAGGATATGAGATAGGTTATTTACCAAGTTTGTAGGTGTTAAGTTCTTCTTTCCATCTCCTTTTTTCTTGATCTCGTGGTCACCCCTATGGTTGGGGTCTGTGTTCGTCCCGATTGTGGAGAACCTGCCATGGTTGAAGTATTTGCGTTGTTTGACATTTTGATACCTAGTCGGTAGCGCCGTACCTCCTCTAAAAAATTTACCTTGCATCTTGAATTGTCACCCTCCAGTGCTGGTGAGTCAACATCTGAGCTTGTTGATGCCCCTGATTGTTGACCCTCCCCTTCCATGTTTGTGGATTCCTGTGGTTTTGCGTTGTATCTTTTCGCAAAAGTATAGACTCTTCCGAACTGGTAATCCAGTTGATCTCTCCTGAATTTACGATTTTTCCTTTTTATAATATCTTCTTCAAATTCATCAATGATGTGGTTTAATATTTTGTAGTTTTTCTTTGTTAATTCTCCCCAGTTGGAGCCTTCAATGTGTTTACTTATGTTATCGACTTCTGTTTTGGCTTTATTATATTCTTCCTCAGAATGATCAATTAGTTGTCTGATCATGTTGTTTGAACATTCTTTAAGATTTTCCTCCCATCTTCCAATATAGATAGGGTTGGTGGTATCGGTGGGGGGAAAGATCAGGATTCTTAACCCCCTTGGGATACGGTCTGCCTCGAGATATTTTTTAAGGGATTCAGCTTCCCACCATTTGGTGGTTTCCCTTTTTACTGCTCTTTCCAGACTAAGGAATGTGCTCCTAGCTGAAGTAGGATTAGGTTTAGTTGGTGTGCTTCTGTTGGTCACCGGTTGGGTGGAGAAAGTCTCATCAACTCTTGCAGAGCGATGTACTCTCCGGTCCTGACAATATGCCATGAGAGTTTTGATTGAAAGTGCTGTTGATTCGGTGGCCGAATTGTTCAGTTCAGGGTAATTAGTTGGTTGTGGTTTTTCAAGGGTTTTAAGGCTCGTTGGTTTCCTAGGATTGGACCTTGAGGAATAGCTTCAAGAAGTGATGGGGTTAAAAGGTTCAAAACCCTAACTGGCCAAAGAAATGAGCATAAGGTTTGTTCTTGTAGTCTTGCCTTAGACAGGAGGTGCAACCCCTGACCCCCTAAGGTGAGTATGAAGCAACTAGTTTTTGCTAAGGCAGGATGTGTACTTCAATGATAATTCCAGGAAAAAATTCCAATAGTTCACGTGAAAATGTTTGAAAATGTATTCGCACTCTGTTTGCCAGAGTAGGTGAGATGAGTGAACAGCCAACACGTGTTTCACCCCTTACACGGCCATCCGGCCTGGGGCTTCCTCAGGGCTGTAAGTACATTGCACACATTGGAATGGTATACAGATGTTGTGTTAAAGAAAATTAGTTGTGATGCGTGTGAAAGGAGGGTAGTGTGTGAAGAAGGGTTGGGGATTGAAAGGTGCATGAAGGGAGAGGGAGAGGTTAGATCAAAAGTGGGGGGGGGTTTGGTGGTGTGCAGAATAAGGGTTAGTTCGTTATAGTTATAGTTATGATCAGTAAGCACAAGGATGGGAAAGAAAGGTAAGTGTTTAGGGAAGGAGAAAGGGGAGGATAAGTGGGGATTAGTTGGGAGAGTGTTAGGGTAAGGGATTATCCATAGGACAACTGAACATAGATTTAGCCATACATCCCTTTAATAGTCCGCAAACCTGTCGGCAATGGCCTGTGGGTCAGTGATCATATCAGAAACATCTCCTTGCAATTCAGTTACCAACCGCGACGCCCATGAAGTTTCAGTGCTTTATTTAAACGGACAAAAAATCATGGTCATTTCAAGAAGGCAAAGTGATTATTTTCCCGTGAACAAGACTCGAGAACAGAGTTGAAACGCGTTGGGACAGAGAATACTTGCAGGCAACTTATGAATTTTGTCCGTTTAAATAAAGCACTGAAACTTCATGGAATCAGGCTCAATGGCTTTTTTCTGCGCAAGAGAAAAGGTTGTGTTGGATTTACGAGCAGGAAGCTCTGTGCCTGCTACATTGAAGCCGCCTTATTTGAGTATGGGCCCCTTTCACGGAGCAACTTTGTGTGGTGATATTTTGTCAAAAGAGGCCCGACTCACTCGCAGCATGCTTTGGAAAAAGAGAGGAGATTTCCCAATAAAAATACCAAAGCGGACGAGGCAAGGATGTGAGCTGGAATGCCCTTCAAACTCACGGATTCCAAAGGAAGTAAGATGTGATATGGATTATCATGTTGTGTATGCCTGCAAATCTGGTGAAAAATATTTTTTATTCAAAGACTTTGCGCACTGAATTGGCCTTTAATAATGACACTCTGCAGTGGGTCCAAGAAATAAAAACGCTGCAAGAAAACACTAAGTGCCGATTTGTATTCACTGCGCATGCTAAAAGTAAATGACCTGCAGGCTCCGCGAATTGTGCAATCAAGGGGTCTATAAAAAACATGGTCATTTCAAGAAGGCAAAGTGATTATTTTCCCGTGAACAAGACTCGAGAACAGAGTTGAAACGCGCTGGGACAGAGAATACTTGCAGGCAACTTATGAATTTTGTCCGTTTAAATAAAGCACAAACTTCATGGAATCAGGCTCAATGGCTTTTTTCTGCGCAAGAGAAAAGGTTGTGTTGGATTTACGAGCAGGAAGCTCTGTGCCTGCTACATTGAAGCCGCCTTATTCGAGTATGGGCCCCTTTCACGGAGCAACTTTGTGTGGTGATATATATATATACATATATATATATATATATATATATATATATATATATATATATATATATATATATATATATATATATATATATATATATATATATATATATATCTTGATATCTTCAATTCTCTCTGTGGCACCCAGCCGGACCACCACCAAAGAACGAATAACAGACTCCAAGTATTTGTGGAAAATGCAGGTCTTTTATTCACCAGTTCGTCAGACGCGTTTCGAATACCTCTGTATTCTTTCTCAATTACAAACTTGTAGTCCACCTTTAGTTTTTATACAGTTTTTTTCTCAATTAGTAATGCTTTCACCCCCTCCATGTGATAAATAATAATGAAGGAAACACTTGATAAATAAGCATGCTGGGACTTGTAGTTTGTACAAACCTCCTTCACTCATTTAGTACGTAATTTGCACAACATTACAGCATAAATGCAAAGATGTAAAGATATAGCATGATGCACATTTTATACCAATCATCTTAACTTTGTAGACATAGATATTAGAATTTTTAAGGTGGCCTTTTTAAAACATATAATTCACAATGAATATAAATAAATAAATAAATATATACACTGATAAAATATGCAGTACAAAAATATTTTTAAATATATATCTATCATTGTTTATGTAAACATTTAATATATATACACACACACAGAATACAATATAAAGATAGTAATAATCTATTTAAAATATTGCCATTTTAAAATTCTGTATACTTATCGTGGATTGAATTCCCAATTTCTCTATTGACTATCCTTATTAATCCATGTCAGTCTAGTACATAATGTGCAAAAAATACACAATGTGCAAAAGTGCAAACTGAGTGCAAATTTTACATTGTTTTATAGCAGCATCAAAGTATTTCCTTAATAAAGTGCAAAGTGATATAATCATTACAAGAATTCACCTAATCTGTGCTACTTTACTAATATAGATCTTGATTCATACAAGATTATAGTGTTTTTATATATATATATATATATATAATATACTTCCATAACTAGCAAATGTGCACAAGCTGATTGGCAGGCCGCTTAGCCAGGGAGGGTAGCGCTGAAACCAGGATCACCTTTGGGAGGGGAAAGGTGCGTTTCCTCTTTAAATGCCCTTAAGCAGTACAGTAGTCTCAGTCAAATGTCAATTATTGGAGTGAGAAACAACAAACCGTGTAATTCCCCGCAGTCAAAACATCCTCTAAGTGTTTGGCTTGTTATCAGTTGTTGATCTGGCAATTAGGGGCCCAGCGCGCGCCCTCCCGGGCAGGCTATCTGCCTATCAGTAAACAGAGCAGGAGCCAGAGAGGCTGGGGCCCAGGGACACCGGATGACGGGCTGTCAGTGAGAGGCAGCTTCTTTCCTGTCACTAAGAGCCTGGGAGATTTCTCCTCCTCGCAGCTGATAGCACGCTCTTAACAGCCTGCAGCACTTCCACGCCGCCCACAGTAACCTATGAGAGCCTGTAAAGCAGCTCTGTAGAGCATGCTCATCCTGTAGCCCTCATAACACTCTTTGCTTTCCCCAAAATACTCTCTATACATCCCTCACTTAGAGTCCATGTAATACTGCCTCTCAGTAATGGCAATATAATAGAATTCTGGCCATAGCACACCCATTTACAGCCAGAAACAGGGCCTTTCTCTTAAGAAGCAACAAGGCTTCTCTGCTTGTACTCTTATATTCTTTAATTACCTCTACCGAAATATTATATGTACGCTGTGTTTCCTGGCCAGCCATCAGTAAGTGGGAGAGTCGATCCATGCTCTAAAAGCAATAGACCTCATCCCCAGCTCCCTCGTGCTGAGTACGCCTGGCACAGAGAAGGGCAGTGGGGGAAATGAACAGTCAAAATGAAAATAAGCAGCAAAGTCAAACACAGCAAAGTAATAATAAACCAAGTCCGGATAATCCAATTCGAAAGAAAATAATGTTTTCGTTAAGCTCAAACTAAAACATTTATGAAAACCACATCCCTTAGAAATCTCAATATTCATGTTATAAACATTCCTGCGCAGATATAGCAAAATGAGACACTTACTGAAGTCCTGCCAGGCAGGGTGCATCAAGAGGGAGGGGGCATTTGGTCAGAAATAGGATTACCTCTAGTAAATGTATACTTGTAAAGCGCACTGTTACTCCATCTCGGAGTGTCCTGGCGCTGTATACTGCTGGGGAACCCGTCCTGGCTTTCCCTGTGAGATGGTCCTTCCTGGGCACCCCCAAGGTGAAGCCAGGCATCCCCGGCGCTGATGGCGCCATTGTGGAGATTAAGCAAGCTATTGCCCAGATTTGCAGAGTGGGACCCATGGTTAGCTTAGGCACCGAGGCGAGAATTATCGAGTCCGCAGACATTGACCCAAGACCCTGCCGCGTCGGGAATTGAACCCTGGTCCCGGGCTGACCTCTGCATCAGGGTCTGCCGCTCTAACCATTGAGCCACACTTCTCCACTGAACTTTGGAATGGAGACCAGGACCAATCACGAGTGCCCCAGCAGGTAGCCCAGAACCCGAGGTAGGTACAGATGCCCGAGGCAAGGCAAGGAGGTCCTTACATAGTAAAGTTTCAGGATGGTGTTATATGGAACAGCAGAGACAAAACCTACTTGCATTAGCCCAGCTTCCAAAAACCACCAATGAAACCCACCCTCCTGATTTTAAAAAACAATATTGTGTTCTGCAACCAAAAAACAAAACCATCTAATATACAAAATTTAACACTTCTGGCTATTTTCGATGCTAGAAGCAAAACATGTACAGTGAGCAGGGATGAAGAAAAAGTCCCAAAATGGTGCAAAGGACCGGTCACCTTGATTTTCAAATCATGTAGTCATCTACAAAATGTACAGGAAATCGGGCAGTCTGGGTATTACACCGGTATGCAGTTCCCATCCAGCTTAATCTCACTTGAAACTATCCCACCAGGACTTGGGCAGTTCAGGCTGTACAGTTCCCATTGGAGCAAGGTCAAGACGGATTTGCATATAGCTGGCTCCAAACAGAGGTGGGATGGTGTGCAAAATAACGATGGGCTGGGATACGGCCCAAGAATTTACCAGTGGCTGGTATGCTTCTTTCCCATACAGCGTAGCCCAGAAGTGTTTTAACTCCTTCCGTGCTCATGACGGCTCCCGCCCGTCATGAGTCACAGTAGGCGTGTGCTCATGATGGTAGGGAGCCGTCCGAACATTGCCGCTGCGCCCATGCGGTGTAAATTCCCCGCCTGTTCGAGAGAATTAAGCAGTGGTCGAGGTTTGGACGGCTCCCGGACGTTATGAGCACACGCCCACCGTGATTATGTGTACGGGGACGCCACCGCCAACCCGTCCCCCTTGCATCGCGGTGGAATTTGCCCCGCAGTTAAGGGGTTAAATAAAAGCGTGTAAGTACTAACTGCACATTTAATTCCCCGAAAGCTTGCAGAATCTGCTCATGCACTACAGCAGAATTCAAACGGAAATGCACAATCAATTGTGAGCAAGCAGTCTTTCTACCAAACATATCCAATCACCAGAAAGCCATTCCTAACAAGTTTAACAGTGCAATACTATTGTCAGCCACCTTGTGTTACGTCAGACCTGCTCATCTGTGCTGTCTGCCCCACATTCAGGCCACCACATTTGGACAAAATTAGGTATCAAAGTGATGTAGGCACAGCATCAATCTAGGATCTTTCTGAAAGAGTGACCTTTGTGTTACGCCCCCGTGCTCCACTGAGATTCCACTAAATCAGTCTACATTTACATTGTAGGCACTATACCAAGGCATAGTGCTACTGAAAATGCCACTATATCAAATGCTACAAGTACAAATATGTGTTTGTGTGTGTGTGTGTGTCCATGCGTGTTAATGTGTGTTCATGCATGTTAGTTGTAGGCTAAGGGTTAGATATAGGGTTAGGTTATAATCAAGGTAAAGAGATGAGGTTAAACTTTAGGATTAGGACTAGAGCTATGTAGACACATTGATATCTGTGTACTAGCTAATTATAATACATACTTATCGGGTCATAGTGCTGGTAGGTTGATGTAGTTGCTCTGATGTGGTTGGAGGTTGTCATTTACCTTGTAACTGATAAGTAAAATCACATGCACACTGTTGAGACAGTATTCACTCTAGGCCTATGATGCTGTAATGATGTATTCTCTACTTAGACTCCAGAATATCTACCTAGAATATTTTATCCTCACATGGTAAGGAAGGCAGTTATGGAGATTGTCTTAATTCCGTAATAAACCAATTGACATGGTGTCTGTGGTTCCATGGTAACTCCACATCCATTAGTTACATATCCTCCAGTTTGGGCGATATCATAGTTTATTATGTCTATCAATGCCTTAATTCTGTAATAAACCAATTGACATTGTGTCTGTGGTTCCATGGTAACTCCACATCCATTAGTTTCATATCCTCCAGTTTGGACGATACCATAGTTGATTATGTCTATCAATTTCTTGGGCTGCACCGCCATCGTAATGACCCTCTTGATTTCTTCTATGTAATATTACACTGTAAATATCCTTTGACGAATGTCATATAACCCTCCTTGGTGGAGTCTATACATTATCCTTGGTAGCCTAACAGTGCTTCAGTATGGTTGGTCCTCTGTCATGTCTGGGTGGACACTTAATAATACTCCCTAATTGTTTAACCGTACCAGAAGTGGGTTGGTCCCAGTTGCCTCTAGGCACACTCCGTGTAATCCTCTCTTTATGGTGTAATAATGCACTATTGGGGTTGGGGGGGTCCTATGCATCACCCAGGTAGACTCCATATATAACTCCCTAGATAGCTTGAGGGTGCATCAAGTGAGTTGAGCCTCTGTCGCTCTGGAACAAGAGGTCTGGGCTCACATGGAGTGGTGAGGAAAGAAGCATAATAGGAGGCAGCCTGATCAAATTCTGCATTGTCAGGGCAGCAAAGCAACCACACCCTTTGTCTCTCACGCGCCAGGACACTCTAGAATATTTGAGCACGATATAAATCCCTATATAACATAACATAACATAACTTCCTCTCATACGCAGGTTGCAAGTCTGGCTAGGATGTGAGCCATGACCCTACTAGGGCTTGTTGACTGGTGCTGGTTTGACTGGCGCTAGTAAGCTATTTTCAGAGCTTGAGAGGGGCGTGGGGCGTGAACTCCTGCTCACAATTTTGGCTTTGTTCAGTCTAACAGGAGTCAGTAGAATAAAAATTGTGTAGTATCTAGTCCGATTGCCAGCCTTGATTGCTCTTTAATGTTCATATGGTGTATTTGTTCAGTAATGGGCAGTATCCTTGCTTTAAAAAAGTGTGTGTCTACTGCTTATTGGATCAATTCCAGTTCATGTCCTTTTGCCATAATTTGACTCATTCAACACCATCTCTGCATGGTGCATGTTGCCATAAGGATTACTGAGCCGTGTCTAATTACCCTATTTTTTGGTATACACACACACTCTCAGCATGCAGCTGCCTAGATTTCCAGCCTGGTTGTGTGTGGCTGCCTATATATTGTAGTCATTATTACCATTCTACTTTGTGCGTCTATTGCTCACATACCCTCACCCATCACACCACCAAGCGCTGCATCCTATACCACGATTAGAGTTGGTAAAAGCTATACAAATGATACAGTAGAATACAATAAAGTACTTACACAGGTGGACCAACCCATGAAAATCAGAGGTGGTCACTATGGTCGACTCATAAAAATGGTAAGTTCCTGCATATGTGCCTGCCTCCATGCTCATACTTTCTGAAATAATCTGCATGTATGAACAGCGACAGTTCCTGCACCATAGTTATATCATGTCTTCAGAACAGACACCACCCTCATCACCCTTTCAAATATGCACTCCAAAGGGAGCCCACGACCTGATGCAAACCAGGGAGCTTCACACATTTTAAGGGATATAATGTGCTACAGCTCCTTACGCATCCACCCGAAAAGCATTTTGTCCTCTCCAATGGTGTCAAATAAACACAAGTAAAATACATTCCAATTCCCTTGGGTTGCTCCCTGCCGCTCATGAGTGGTGTCCTCAGAGCATTTATCCTAGCATAGTTGCATAATGCCGTTTCCTGCAAGTTGCTCTGTACCATTCGTAAATCTACTCTTCATGCATTTACCACGTCTGCTGCATAGCAATGGCTCTTCTGCTGCTCCTGGGTAGTCTATGGCTATTTTCATACTATCCTTTCTTATCGTTTGTTCCTTGCTGCTTCTATGTGGCATCCTCAGGCATACACTATGGCTGGTTGAATAAGGTTGCTCCACTGCTCCTGAATGGATCCCTCAAAGAAAATACTGTGACTTTTTTCATAATGCCTATTACAAAGTGTAGCTCAATGCTGTTTTTAGGTGGTCTCTTCCTATGTGGACAGATTTGTCTCCTCTGTTATATATCCAATGTCTGGTAAACTATTGTCTGTTCGAATAGGGCTCCAGGAACTGCAAGGCCCCTGGATACCCTATCAGGTGATAAGCCGCGCTTTATAAACCTTGATTGATCGACTGACAGACTATTCCAAAGATGGTATGTCTCCACATATGCCACTGCACCTATTCTTACCCGTCTCTCCTACACCCATATGTTTGCGCAGCTATGCATGTGCGAAACATGACCATCGCCAAACACTCCCCACAGAGATCACACTGTTCTCTGTCCGCAGATAGCATCTACTGCTTAAGTGTTGTATCTCTCACTCTTTTCCACTTCAAATTCACACGAGTGTATTCATAAAATACAATAAGAGCATAATTCTGACCCTTATGCATGACATCAAAACACTACCCATAGAGGGCACATTGTAGAAACACACACTATTCCACCAATCACTCTTCCGTGGTTTAGTGTAAATGCTCTTTAGTGCCTTGTCAGGGGGGATGAAGTGGTATATAAATGCAACTACAGTACAACACAATGCAATAACAGCACGTCCAGAAACAGACATTACTGCCCCGAAAAAACACATCTTCCCACCCTTTGGAATATGTCAGCTTTGGATTTAATAGGATAATACAAACGAAGTTGCTTTTCAGTATACACAGTGGTACAAAAGGGGGTGGTGATGGACGGAGCATCTGAACCAATCAAACACTCACACCCAGTCAACAGATCTGGGTTTAATCCATCACCATTCTTTAGCCCACTATGCCACCCCAGTTCAGACATGGCCATATGCAAATCAGTCTGACCCTATGCCTCATGGGAACAGTCCAGCCTGAACTGCCAAGCCATGCCTTCCCTGGACCGGAAACAAGCTTCCGAGGACCGGTTTAGTTTCAGTATACACAGCATCAGCTAGTTACAAATATTGATTGTTTAGTCCGCTCAGGGCAGTCAATCAGTCAGAATGCCTGACTGTGAGTTAGTTGAGAATCAAGCCATTCTTGAACCTCAAGTTCAAATTCTCAACCCTGCTTGACCAAACCTTGAGGAAATGGCATTGGACTACTATTTGATCTATCTGGTTTAAACAGACATACCAACAAGTTGGGTGCACTCACCAGAGACAAAGAATCTCTATTTACAAAGCCTTTTTTTACCATTGAGATGGAAAAATAGACTTTAAAGTGGTACTACATTTTCTTTTTATGAACATAGCTTGTACACTCTTTTAATGCCTTTTATCATTCTAGCCCTAATTTGGAGATATGGATGATGCTTGCTTATATCATCTGCACATTCCTTGTAGTTTTGTGGAGCTTTTCGCATATAATCAACTTCAGTGTTTTATTGGCTCACTTCATTTGTTAATCAGATTGCGGGTGAAACAGAGACGACAAATGAGACTCTTTAATACATTGCTAAATGCTTTCTACAATAAACTAATTAATACATTGCTAAATGCTTTCCACAATAAACTAAGTACTTAAATCGATTAAGAACACTTAAAGGAATTCCTTAAAGTGATCTATTTGTTTAAATATACTTGTGTCAACTTTGCTGCAGAAGGCATAATCTCGAAAACACAAATCCTTTGATTCCTGTTTCCAGGTTTGAAGCACAAGTAACTGCAAACTCTGTATTACCTTTACATGCCGTAGTCATAGGTTCTGTAGTTGTAAGGGCACTGTTAATAATCTTTTTTGTTTTCTCTGTAATTATCTTGTGCACAAACTCCACATGATGTTACATAATCTTCAATTCTTCATTTGTGGACGAGGACTAGAAGTAATCTATAACTCATTAATTTATCTTTTACATTTTTAATTAACCTGTTAGTAAACGATGACACAAGTCACCCAGACAACAATTGGAATTAGCTCATGTAGAGGCAATATTATATTTTAACAATTTCCCTGAGATCCTCTACTGCTGCAGTCATTTCTCCTTCTCAGTGGCAATGAAGTGCGTAATTTTAGAATATAAATATGTGGATCATTTACTTACACAGTTCCCACAACTGATAGGCATTTTTTGGGAGGGGACCTAATTCATTTTGCATTCATTACGTTATAGCCATGATATGTTCACCTGAGCTGTTATTCTGGAGGGGGGAATTCTCCTCATACCAACGATGAGAGAAAAATACACACTTAGCATCGAGATTTTTAGAGTTTTATATAGCGCAAACTAGATCCAAAGTTATCAGAGTGCTTTACATGAACACCAGGTGCATTATGAAGGACACATTCATTTTTTTGTGAGGCACAGGGAGATTAAGAGATTTGCCAGAATCACAGGATATTGAGCGTCGTTGTCAAAACTCGAACTCGGTTCCCCAGCTTTGAGGTCGGACGCTGTAGCGGTAAGGCTACACCCTCTCCCCACACTTTCTTAACCGCTACCGCGCTACCGCGTTTTCCCGCTGTGCGCTGGAATTTGAAAAATGCGCGGTTTGTGACAAAGCCAGCTCGTCATCCGCGAAGCGCAGGTAACGCCCATGACAAGCTGGCTTTGTCATCCGCATCGAAGGGGTTAAGGAATTGTTTTAAGTGACATTTGAGTCAATTTGTCGATCTTCAAGAGCAATCACACAATTTCAAGGGACGAGCTGGAAGGGTTGGGAAGGCTTGAGAGCTTCTGGGAAGTTTGCACCTCCAAAAGAGGGGAAAGAAATATAGAACAGGAGAGAAAAATGGAAGACGGGAAGAGTGTGGAAAACGTACAGCTGCGCTGGATACCAAGATGAAAAAATAATTTTGTATATTAGCCAGATAAACAGCAGCATGATTCGTCAGTAGTAATATAAGGACAATTCTGCATTTTATGATTTGGAAATTGATAAAATAAGTATCAATGAAGCTGCCAACTGTGTGATTTCATATGATAATCGACAGAGGTGCATTTTACTTAGGTCTGTGGCAGAGCCAGCTGTATACAAAGCATATCTGGTGCAGGCTTTTATTGTTCTTATGTCACTAAAATGAGGTGTGTAATATAACAAGTGGTGGGTTGTATTTGGTGGGTCTATCACTCTGAAATATGCAGATGCCAGTCACTAGCAAATGCAGGACTTTTCAAAGAGGTCACTCTCATATCGAAGTAATGCATTTGTTGAGACCCTGTATATTAAGAGTTGTTTTGCCTCCACCCCCTTGTAAGCAATACAACAATCTAATAATTGATGGAATAGGGTAACACAAAAACCTAGAGGCTCAAGTCTCTTAAAGGGGATCTATCCAAGAGGTTATAAAGGACCCAAGGGCATTAGGTTTTAGACAGCAGAGTTATAGCTGAGAATCAAAAATATAGTCAGTGTTCTTAAATGAGCGTGTATACTTTGGTTTTGCTATCAGGACAGCCCCTTGACTTACACAAAGGATACAGTTTAAGGCTTGCTATGGCAGCCTTGGCACAGTGGTTTGGACTTTGAAAAGCAGGGATATCTCTAAATCCACATGGAAAGCAGAAGCCAAGGATGAAATTACAATCCCAGACAAGAGGAGTAATTGACATACTCCTGCATTACATAGCAGAGCCATCTCTCTCATTACTCAGATGTGACAGTCTGAAGCCTTGGGCAGCAGGGTTACCCTTTCGACTATACTGTTCATATAAGATCCTTGAGTAATGATAGTATAGCACACATAGATCAACCTCATAAGCAGGTAGGGTGTCAGTGAGAAGTTGAGACCTAGTCACATCAAGCATGGCACCTGCCTTGCCTGTCCTCTTTTCATCCTGCCCTGAGAGTTCTCTGATGGATGAATCATCAAGCAATTACAATATGCACATTTCACTTTGGTTTTCTTTTTTTGGTTCCTTATGTTCGTTTAAAATTGCAGCATTAATTACTCTTGCACAGTGAATGCGTGTTAAGTGTGTAAGACACTTTTCCCACCCTGTCTGTGTTTTGCTTATCTTTAACGCCCTTCCCTTTCTTTCTCACTGTTTTAATCGCCTTTCTCTATCTTTTACTCTAATGCTCCCTTACCTTCATACTATTTGCTGCTCCATTGATGGCAAACCAATGCTGTAAAGAGATAGTTACGTGCAATAGGACTGGCAGATTCTGTCAGTCTCGATTCTTTAGTTTAACACACATTTACGCTAGGATTGATAATCCCATACTTTTTCTGAAAAATGTAACATTGGCAAATCCCTGATGGAATGTGACGTTGGATACCTCGTGCCCATATTGCAATCCATACTGGGTTTCTAACATGCAATGAAAAAAACTAAAATATACAGATCTCTAGAGGGCTGCTGTTTAATGGCACTCGTTTTGCTTATCTGAAAACAGTTAATGTTGCTTTCTGTCTGAGTTCAATCGAAGCAGCAGCTGAAAACTATAAACCCTGCAAGTAATAAATTATTTCTGTTGAATTTCTAGAGCCAGAGAGTGTGTTGACCTTTTCACCTCACTATTTCACAGAAACGTCGAGAAAGCAAGGCTGTCACCAGTTTCCCCACAACCAAGAAGTTTGGGGAGTTTCTCTAACTGATTCAGCCTGAATCCATTTGTCTGAGGTTTTTTATCTGCTGGGAAGAAATGGAACTGAGAAAAATTACAGTTGACACTTCCGAGGGACAGGTTTTGCCTTTTTGAGATAAGTAATAAAAAGAGAGTGTAAACCTTGCAATTAATTAAAGCAAGAAAGGTATAGCCCAGCTGTACATGAGCAAAAGCTACTTCTATGAAACTGAAAACAGTTACAATAACAAATAACACAGCTACAATAACAATGCATGCAAAGTTGACAGCACAGACTGAGAGAAAACAGTGGCAAACGAGAAATAATACATTGATGAATTTAAGCATAGAAAGCTATTTCAGAAAGTCACTTTGTTTAGCTGATTTATGCTCCTTAATATCCAGGGTTTTATCGTTAGATTTACTTGAATGGTATAGTCCGGAACACTATGAGAGTTCCAGCGGTATCTCTGAACGATCATCTTATCTGTGTATGGATATCTATGGTGTGCCAGTTAAAGGAAAACAAATGATATAACGTATCTGCAGTTGAAAAACCCTGATACTTGAATCAAGGTCTACTCGAAACGCAAATGGAATCAGGGAAGAACATTGAAACAGAAGAATTTTTTGAAGTGACCGGAACAAAGTTTGATTACGATGCAACCATAAAAGAAAAATTTCCATAAGATACCAAAGGGCTTAAAAGACCAAATGGAACTCATAAGTTGACTATTCAATACTGGTGATATCAAGGAAGCCATCAAACCAACCACTGCAGACAATATCAGATGATCAGCAAGTGGTTGCTTTACTATAAAAGGGGAGTAATATCACAATGTAAACCAAACTTGAAATAAGCTACATTGAGGATGCGGATGGGAGACAGAGGAGTGAAAGTGACTGCCAATCCACTAGCGCTTATTATGAGAGGTAAAGGAACCTTAAAATGAAATTACATTGATAGTCCATGAAACCATTTCATTGGTTTGGACTGAAGAAGTAGTGTGAGTTCGTATTGAGATAAAAAGAGGTGTATAGAAAGTGGTCAATGGCAACACAGTTTAAACAGAAAAGCTCTGAAAAAGAAAAGGCAGAAAGAAGAGAAAGAGTGCCCACAAAGAAGAAGAGGGGAAATATAAAATATTTGGAAGCCGACCCAAAAATGACATTGACAAGGCTATTGCAAATTAATAAAGGATAGCAAAAGATTTTCAATAGATGTAGAAATGTTATGACAAAAGATATGGAAAATCAACTCTTCTTCGGAATTATGAAGACTAATAAAAGCTGAATGAGGATGAAAGACCGCATAATGAGTTTATTAAATGAAACATTACTCAAGAGGCACGAAAATACAAGGGCAGGAGGTCAGAAATTGTGGAACACACAAAAGGTGATCAGAGGAGTGCTTGCAATTTGTCTAACCAGAAATTGTACCTGACCTCATTTCAAATGAAGCCAAAGCCAGGATTTTCTGGAAATTTCCATGTCAATGTTTTTCGGTACGAAGTCCAGTAAAAGATTGCTATACCAGTCTATATAATAAATATAAAGTTTCATTGTAAAATATCTGCTATACTACAAAAGGCAGAAGAGGAAATCTAGGAAAATGGGTGAAACCTTACAAGAAACTTGCAGAAATATCGAAGGTGAATTTCTTGAAAAACTCAAACTTACATATAACAACAAAATGACCAAATATGAATCAAGAGACAATACATCTTGAGACAATAGACACACTGAATATTAAAAAAACAAGAAGAGTTTACTGACCCATATTCAGGAAAAAACAGAGGGACAAGCGATTCGGAGATAACAAATGCAATACATGTTTTTTCTTCTCTATTACAAGTAGCGTGTTGGATCAACTCATTTTCAGGGCTGATCTAGTGACATCGTTATCTGTCACTATTCTTAAAGAAAGTACATACATAGAGCCACAAATACAGGGGGTCTCTTTTAGCCATCTCCATTATTTGGTCCGTTTAACTGTCATTCACATTTTTGTTCCGCCCACCAGCACATACAGAATGAGGAAACTGGTCAGTTGACTTTAGCATTCGACGTTATTCCCTGTGAGTGACAGCATTTTCTGCTCGTGTTCACAACCACCTACAAAGAAGCCCATTCCATGGACAAGGCTGGTGTGCCAAACTCTCCTTTCTTCTTTGCTTTCATTACATTTTTTAAAATTTATTTTGGAGATTTGTTATGTTTTACTTATATCTTATTGTAAACACGAGTACCACCTTTAGAGAGCACCATTTTTACATTTTAATTCTTTTAACATTGCAATGCCTATTTTATATGTTTGCTTCAAAAATAAAGATATGAAAATTGTAGTATTGACAGGACCAGGATTTTTGACGTTAATTCTGGATGTAAAATTGGCAAAACCGCTACTGCAGAGTGGACTGGGCGCAGGTGGCGCTGGACCAAGATGGCTGCTCACAAGTGAGGCTCCAGCCCTGCCGAGCAGGGAACTATCCTTCTTAACCATCCTAAAGCATATTTTTCAATAATTTCACCCGCCAGATAAAGCGCGCAAGTCCGAGGATGCCGGTGATGCCTCGTTTGACATCCTACCTAGCGGTGTGGCTGATATAACAGCAGTGGAGACCGAGTGTGGACTGCCGGGCGTCACGCATGAACCACAAGCCCGTACGCCGAGACTGGGAAAGGCAGAGGCTTGTAAGGCCCTGATGGTGCGCGGTCGCATGAAAGCTGTGGGATGTGCGTCACCGCCTAAACTAACGAGTCGCCTTGTCGGCTGTGTCAAGTACCGAGAGGCAGAAAGCAGCGAAAGGAGAGGAATCTACCCCCGCCCCGGACCTAGGACTTGGCGGGGGGGTAATATACTGCGGCTGACGGCGGCGAGCTATTGAAAGCCCCGGAGTTGGTGACATTTATGGCGGCTGAGTGAAGCGCATGATTACATAATTGCCGTCAACGTGCAGAGGTGAGGCGCCATTGCGGAGGCTGGTGGAGGGGCAGGCCTGCTATGACATTGGTGGTGTGAACGTGGAGTGGCCCCCACACAATAATTGTAAGAGGAAGCTGCAGGAACTGCCACACAGACTGTGGGGGGGCGAAGAATATCTTGCGGCTGCCATTTATTTTGACCCCGGCACCGCCATCCCGTGTGAATAGAGATCAGGGGTGAGACGGTGACTGTCGGTGCTTCTTCTGTGCCTGCTGTCCCTGTGACCTATCATTGGCGAGGCCCATTGCCTGTCCGCCCTTGCTGTAACACATTTACGGTGAACTGGCGCACCTGGATTGCTGTGACTGAATTGCGGGCTAATAATCCTGGACACGGAGGAGCGTCTGGAGGCATAACTGGGGGTGCACTGCCCATGTAGAACTTTCCTGTTGGCCATACACTGCAGTTCCGAGGCCCCCCTCCACTTGCTGATATTGGAATCACAAGCATCGTAGTCAACTATCATCAATGGCAATAAACGCCTATGCCATGCAACTGTGACACGTGCCACGCGGGTTTTGGGGATGACCCACTCAATGCCTATACTACAGTTCAGGGAGTAAATCACGGTGCACTGCGACTGCGCCTCCTGACCGGCACAGAGGACTCTGCCTGGTGCAGACTTGACGCCCTGCTGCCAGCCCTGATCTAGCCTACTGAACCTCTTGCTACAAAATGGGGTGCACAGAAACCAAGCAATCTAAAATTCCATTTGAAGCTCGTAAAACACGCAGATCCCAGTCAGCAGAGCATACAGAGACCAATGCCACTGGCCTGCCAGATGACGACTGGAAGGCACTCCTCCTTGGAATGAAGCCAAAGCCTAACATCTATCGACTCCAAGATGGATGCGATGAATATGAGGATGGATACTGTGGTCACTAAACTGAGCCAACATGAAACCCGTTTAAAAGACACAGAGAGCAGAATCTCGGACCTCGAGGATGGGGCGATGGCGAGTGGGAATCACACTTTGCAGATGGATAAGCTGCTCAAGATTATTGCGGACAAGAACGAAGACCTAGAAGACCTGTTGTCAAGTTCAAAGGATACACTGGTGCGGTCCCCTCAGGAACAGAAGCTCTTACCCCAAATCCACCCCAAGGATAACTCAGGGACTACTGAGAATTCGCAGTCCACAAGAATTAACCCCGTGGGGGAAAGGGGAAGTGGAAGACAAACAACGAGAGACACGCTTCGACACTGGCTTCCAACCTGGTCTGGTCTGGTCTGCGCTGTAAAGGCAAAACACTTATTAGTTTTCTGACTCACAAGGAATGTTATATCTTATTATCTATTCCTTTCTAAAACCCAAGCTATTCTTACCAGTGTCTAATCAGAAGCTAGCTCCTCCCTATGTGTGCTTGTCTGGTACTCGAGTATCTGATTCACTGGATAGAAACAGGCAGATAACCCATTGGAAACTGAATAAAGAACAAGGCCACCAACTCTCTTCACAGGCGGCAAGCAAACATTCAGTCATTGAGTTTCCTTGAAGAAGGTTGCAGGAAATAAGTTCATTAAACAAGTACTCTCAAAAGTCTTAAGGAAAAAATAAGGCTCTCTCTCTGAACTCTGTAGTGCTAGTCTCTAGGCTCTAGGATCCTCTGCTCCAAACACCGCTGGCTTGAAGATATCATCACCTCAGTCATTGCCCAGAGACTGAAGCACGAAAAAACCACACTCTTACTTGGGATTCGAGGTCTTCTCTTCACAGAAAACACTCTGAAGTCTCTGCTCCACTCTGAACTGGAACGCTAAGGAGTAGCGTCTTAGCTGCCCAAACTCCGGGACACTTGAGGAGAAACAAGGGGGCAAACGATGAATTCGAGCTGCGTGTCAAGTCCCTTAAATAACGCGCAGACACTGTGAAAAAACAAGGAAAACGTTCTCTGAAAAATGCGCAAGATATTTCCTCAAAGAAATGACAGCGAGCAAAGGAAGCTCCTGTCAGGCGATGAAAGTCGGTTGAAGTGCGCAGCGCGAGGCTCGCGCATGCGCATTAACGACAATGCTCGCCACTGCTCCTATAAACTAGACCGCTGCAGGATGTTTTGCTCGATGGGGCTGGAAACTACCTTTCCAACATGGCGGGGCACTGCAGGACCTCAGCAGACATCGTAAAGATGTTTTCCAGCACGGATTCTTTCTGGCTGACAGTCTCTGGCGAGGGACACGGATCCTGACAGTACCTCCCACCAAGAATGCTCTTTCTCCTTTGGGTTTAGCAGGGTTGGCCTTGTGGAACTCCCGAAGGAGTCTTGGAGCATGAACGTTTTCAGAGGGCTCCCACGATCTTTCCTCTGGGCCAAAATTCTTCCAGTCAATCAGATAGTACAAGATACCTCTTTTCAATTTGGAATCTAAAATTTTATGTACCTCAAACTCTTCATGTGTGTCTACCTGAATGGGTTTTGGTGCTAAACGCCCTCTCAACTTGGGTGGACTTTTCTTTAACAGGGATACATGGAAAGTAGGGTGTACCTTAAGATATGAAGGCAATTGAATTTTCACTGTGACTGGATTTAGCATCTTTTCCACTCTGAATGGACCTAAAAATCGGGGCTGAAATTTTCGATTTATTTTTAACCTCAAATTCTTTGTGGATAGCCACACTCTATCTCCTGCCTGAAATACTGGATTCTCTCTTCTCTTTTTATCTGCGTGTTTTTTGTAAGATTCTTTGGCCTTTTCTAAATTTCTTTTGACTTGAACGAGGGATTTCTGCATTTCCCTAACCTTCTTTTCCACTGCAGGGACCGGGCTTTCCTCTTTTTCCACAATGAAAGTGGGATGCCTACCATAATTTACAAAAAAGGGTGAATAACCAGTGGAAGAGTGAACAGCATTATTATAAGCAAACTCTGCTGCCCACACCAATTCAGACCAATCCAATTTCTGGTCCAACAGGTATAAACGCAGGTACTGCTCAAGCTCCTGGTTCACTCTTTCCGTTTGGCCATCCGTTTCTGGGTGGTAGCTTGTGGAGAAACGAGTGTCAATTCCCAATTTTGCAGAGAAGGCTCTCCAAAAATGTGAAACAAATTGAGTTCCTCTATCCGAAATCAATACCTTTGGAATGCCATGAAGGCGCACCACATGCTGAACAAAAAGCTGAGCTAGAAGAGGAGCATCTGGAATTTTCTTCAAGGGAACAAAGTGTGCCATTTTAGAAAAAACGTCTACAAATACCAAAACTGTGGTATACCCCTGACTTAAGGGAAGTTCCACAATCAAATCCATGGACACAGTATGCCAAGGATGAGGTGGAACAGGTAAAGGTCTTAATTTTCCCTGAGGAGACTTTCTCTCAGACTTCCCCCTCAGACATCTCTCACAAGTGGTTACAAATTGTCGCACCTGAGATCTCATGTCCGGCCACCAAAAATTCCTTTCCACCAACTCTGTAGTTTTATGAATTCCTTTATGCCCTGCTAACAGACTATCATGACAGGATTCCATGGCCTTTTCTTGAAGTGCAGGGGTAGGGAGGAACATGCGATGATTCTGATAAGGAACTCCATTCTTCACTTCTCGACCCTCCGCCTGATTGGACCAATCCTTCATTTCTTGATCCGTCATGGATTTTTGCAACTGGACAACCAATTTCGAAGAATCCACAGCCAAAACGATTTTTTCTTCTGGAATGATATTCTGAGGTTCTTTCTCTGCATCTGAAGATCCAGACTCTATCCGAGATAAAGCATCAGCTTTGGCATTACTCTTTCCTGGTCGAAAGGTAATAATGAAATCAAAGTCAGCAAAAAATAAAGACCAACGTAACTGCCGAGCCGTGAGGGTTCGGGCAGATTTTAAAAACTGGAGGTTTCTGTGGTCAGTATAGACTGTTATTTTATGTCTGGCTCCCATTAAGTAATGGCGCCACTCCTCAAAAGCATTCTTGACCGCCAACAGCTCTTTGTCCGCAATTGAATAGTTACACTCTGGGGAACTTAGTTTTCTAGAATAGTAAGCCACTGGATGCAGCTGCCCTGAAGTTGGATGCCGTTGCGATAAAATTCCTCCAATAGCTCCGTCTGAAGCATCTGCTTCCACAAAAAAGGGGTCCTCCATTCGAGGATGCAGCAAAATTGGGGCTCTTGTGAAAGAATCCTTGAGGTACTGGAAGGCGTGTTCGGCTTCTATGTTCCAAATGAACTTGACTCCTTTCTTCAGCAAACGAGTTATTGGAATCACCTTCTGAGAGAAATCTGGGATAAATCTTCGATAAAAATTGGAAAATCCCAAAAAACTCTGAACCTCCTTGACTGACTTCGGAGAGGGCCACTCCTGCACTGCCTTGACCTTAGTGGAATCCATACTCACACCATCAGGGGACAGTACAAACCCCAAGAACTCCACACGAGTTACATGAAACGCACATTTCTCCAGCTTCACGTAGAGATGATTCTCTAGTAGTTTTGTTAAAATTGCTCTCACATGAGGGATGTGCTCTTCTTCACTGTTCGAGAAAATGAGGATATCGTCTATGTAGACTACGGCAACTCTGTCCAAAAATTCTCCCAAGACATCATTTACAAAATGTTGAAAAGCAGCGGGAGCGTTACAGAGTCCATAAGGCATAACACAATATTCAAATAACCCATATCGTGTTCTAAACGCAGTCTTCCATTCATCACCGGGTGCCACTCGAATTAAATGATACGCTCCTCTGAGATCCAACTTGGTATAGATCTTGGCATCTTTAACTTGGTCAAGCAACACAGAAATTAACGGGAGAGGATAGCGATTCTTCACTGTTACTTGATTAACAGCTCTATAGTCTATGCAAGCCCGAAGATCCCCATCTCGTTTTGGAATGAAAAACAAAGGAGATGACACCGGGGACTGAGACGGGCGTATGAATCCATTAGCCAGATGCTTATCCAGATATTCTTTGAGATACTGATTTTCTTTTTCAGTGAGGGCGTATATCCGACTGCAAGGTAGAATGGCTCCAGGCTCGATTTCAATTTTACAATCATATGGGCGATGGGGGGGTAATTGCTCCGCACCCCTTTTATCAAACACCAATGCCAAATCTTGATATTGCTCAGGAATTTCCTTAATCTCCAGAGCGCAGATTTGAGTAGTGTGACCTAAGGCTAAAATCTTTACTGGAGTGGGCTCTTCCTTATGTTCTTGAACATGGAAACAATTTTCCTTACAATAAGAAGAGTTCATTTCAATGGTTCTCTTACTCCAATCTATTCTCGGGTTGTGTTCTGTTAGCCAAGGCAAACCAAGGATCAATTGAAACTGGGGTGCGTCTTTTAAATTGAACGACATCCACTCTGAGTGCCCATTCAACCCAGTTAACAGCACCATTTCCGTTTCGTGAGTAATTGGACCTGATGACAGGTTGGTCCCATCTACTGCTCGAACCGCTTCTGGCACAAGTTTTTGGACTGGTCGAATTCCATTTTGCCTGGCATATTTGAGGTCGCAGAAATTCCCTGTGGCTCCTGAGTCGATCATCACGGAAACTTCATGTAACTCATGGTTACGAAATTTAACTACAAAAACAGCTGTCAAATGAGGAGCCGCAGACTGTAAGGTATTCATAATGTGTTGTTTATCTGGAGTCGTCTTTGAAAACGCTTCCACCCGTGCGACTCTATCTACGGGCGAAGCCGATCTTTTACTGATGAGGTGGTCTTTGGTCTCTTAGAACATTCCTTAACAAAATGGCCGGCGCCCCCACAATATAAACATAGTTGGGAACTTCTTCTTCGCTCTTTTTCCTCTTTAGAAAGAGGTCCACGAACTGAGCCGATTTGCATGGGTTCTTCCGGGGAAACTGCTTCTGAATTTTTTGAAGATTCCACCTTAACTCGATCAAATCGTGGAGGCATGAAGCGAAAATCCTTCTTCTTCTCATTCCGCCGCTCACTAAGCCTATGATCCAACTGCAACACCAGATCAATTAGTTCTGAAACTTCCGTAGGTCTTTGAGGGATTTGAGCCAGAGCATCTTTAAGATCATCTCGCAGGCCTCTGTAAAAAATCGCTGCACGTTTTGTCTCTGGCCAATTTGTTTCCACCACTAACTTATTGAAACTTGCCAAATACCCTACCAAGTCTTTATTTCCTTGTTTAAGGTCCAACAACTCATTGTCTGTAGCTTGTGATGCTGACCTTCGATTAAATATTTTCTCAAATTCTACTTTAAAGTCGGCATAATTGGTCAACACAGGATCCTTCCTGGTGACCGAGGACATGGACCATGCAGCCGCATCTCCGGTCAGGTACGACAAAATGAAAGCCACTTTAGCTTGGTCGTCTGTAAAAATAACCGGACGACACAGAAAGTGTAATGAGCACTGTGTCAAAAAGATTTGTGCTTTCATAGGATCCCCACCATATCTCTCAGGAGAAGCTAACGGAATTACTGGGGAAATGGAATGAATAACCTGGGTGGAGACACCCGCTGAGGATGTGGATTGAGGTGTAGGAATATTACCTTGAAATAAGGACCCAGCTGCTTCTAAGTCGTCTAACCTTTGCCTAGTTCGGGTGGACTCCTGCCTAGACCTCCTAATCTCCTCCCTCAGGGCCTTATTTTCTTCTAAAGTATTATTTAATTGTTCCTGCATACCACTCAAAACAGCCGTTAAGGCCTTTAGGTCAAAGTTCTCCACCATCTTCTGCTCAGGAGGGGACCTGATTCCTCAATAAAGAGGCAGGCACTTCAATCTGTCAAGTTCAAAGGATACACTGGTGCGGTCCCCTCAGGAACAGAAGCTCTTACCCCAAATCCACCCCAAGGATAACTCAGGGACTACTGAGAATTCGCAGTCCACAAGAATTAACCCCGTGGGGGAAAGGGGAAGTGGAAGACAAACAACGAGAGACACGCTTCGACACTGGCTTCCAACCTGGTCTGGTCTGGTCTGCGCTGTAAAGGCAAAACACTTATTAGTTTTCTGACTCACAAGGAATGTTATAGCTTATTATCTATTCCTTTCTAAAACCCAAGCTATTCTTACCAGTGTCTAATCAGAAGCTAGCTCCTCCCTATGTGTGCTTGTCTGGTACTCGAGTATCTGATTCACTGGATAGAAACAGGCAGATAACCCATTGGAAACTGAATAAAGAACAAGGCCACCAACTCTCTTCACAGGCGTGAGGTTCCGTGACGATTTTACTCGTGTTTGTAACATTGTCGTAAATACATAATTTTGGTATCGGTGAACCGCAAATGATCCATTTAGTATATCCTGGTGTTTTCGCTATGCTACGAGCAAGAGCACTCCTGTTACCAACACATTTGTGATCTACCCATGGCATCCATTTTAGAACACGGAAGCCATTTTGTATTCCTTGCCCTCACATAGTCAATGGACACGCAATGACCTCTTTTCATTAAAGGACACGTAGGCTTTGGCCGGCGATTCACCTTGCAAGTGACACGTGCACCTTAGGCCAGCAACTCTGTGGCAGCATGACTCGGCAAGAGCTGCCTCCCCAGCCTGAGGCCAGTCCTGCTATACTGGTTCTTGTGTTCGTTGGCCTGATCATGATTAGGCGGCCGAAGCTGGTAACCGTGCCCATTTACGACCCACAAACATTTCTTATCCTGTCTTTCTATCTTCCACACCTGGCTCTGCTCCTTTCCTTCTGGGCCTTTAGTAGGGGGTGGTAACGAAATTTACGATGAGGCGGTCCGGGTCTTGAATGAAGAATTGACATGGGATTATGATGGACTAGTGGGAACCCCTCATTTGTAATGTTTTGACATCAGATACTGTTGACGATTCCTGTGCAACGCCAAATATTTATTGTATAAGACACGAATGTTTAGAACTGTGGTAACATGTAAAGAATTTGCCTGAAGCCCAATATTTAGTATATAAGGAACAACCCTCTTTGTACAAATCGAACAGGCTCCTAGATACTGCCCATGTGTAGTTTCTGTGACTTCTGTGTCCCTGCAGTAATAAACCTTTGGTCTTTGACGCCACCATCGAGAAGCCCGTGTTTCTGTTTATTTGTGTACCAAGACAGGTTGAACTCCGGGGTCTTCGGGTGTTGTCCCTGACACCTCTGGACGGAACCAAAAAAGTCCAGAACTCCAATTGGCGCCCAACTCGGGGCGACGTCATTCGGTACCGGTCCAAAAGCCTGAAGAATTCGAGGAGCTTCGTGTGAAGATTTCAGAGGGAGGCGCCCCACTTCATCGATCCCGGCATATCGCAAAAGTGGCCCCGACGTCCTCTTCCACGAGGGTTCCCGTTCAGACGGCTGCAGTGATCCGTTGCCTTGACCGTCGCCCTGTCTTGGACCCGAGGTGCAGTCCTCAGTACGGCGAAACGTGACGGGTTTCTCCTTGGTGACGTCTTCAGTGCCTCAGTTAAGTATTTAGTGGTTGCTAGTTGGTTATTTTGTGAGGGTTGCTCCTATTTGGATAATCTTTTTAGTTCTCAGTTCAGTTCAGTTCTGTAAGGTTATCACTGGTTATTCTAGTTACGATAATCATTCTGTTCAGTTCAGGTATCGATACAATTGTCAGTTCTGGTAGGCCTAAGTTCTCGGTTCAAGTGCGCATCTTTTTGTGTTTTGTTTGTCTTGTGTTCCGGATTATAAAATGGTAAGTCAGAAAAATTGTATGTTGTCTTGTTTTAGTTGCAACAGTGATTCCCAGTTGGAGGACTCGTGTTTGGTTCCTCCGATTGGAACTCCCCTTTATGATCTATATTGCAAATTTGGTGTGGGCCCTATCTCTTATAACGAGATATGGATCCGCTATACAGAAAAAGATGGTGTCCTTAGTTGGCCACTACATGGTAGTTTTGAACCTGAAATTCTCGATAATCTAGAAAGAAGGTTGTTTAAGAAGAAAGCCCGGCCGGCAATGTTTGATTCTTTCCGTTATTGGCGAAAAGAATCTAAACAGAGAGAAATTAAAAAGTTGAAGAAAGAACAGAAAGAACAAGAGTTGACTTTAGAACAGTCTGCTAGGCAGCTGCAACTCAACGAGTCTGAGAAAGCGATGGAGGTGGCCGATAGAGAGCGTAATTTAGCGATAGACAAGTGCTATCCTGCTTTACCATCGAGTACGGCTAAGATAGTAGAGGACCCTGAAAAGGATCCCCTGTTGTCTTACTTGTTACGATCACCCCCACCGTATGCACAAGGTGCTACGGCTCCACCTATACCGAATGTTCAATTACCGGTTGCTGGACAACCTGGTGTCCCTGTTCTCGCTCCCCTGAATCAAGTTCCTGTACCTCCTGTGGTCAATATTAATGTTCCTTCGACAACCCCTCTTCTAGGGTTGCCGACTTCTTTACCTATGCCTGTGTCGCTCACACCTGCTACTTCACAAGCTAATTTTCAAGCTACTCCTACTGTTCCTGATCTATCCGTTCCAACTGCTACTCTATTCACTGCCTCTGCTAATATTATGACTCCGCTTTCTGTTCGTCGAAAAATCACTGATTCTGTCTCTAATATTCTATCTCCCTTCTATAAAACTCTGATTAAGACTCCTACCTCTGACTCTGTGCAGAGACGTAGTCAGCTTCCCAGTACTGAAGAAAGAGGAATACTAGATTCCACTGCTCTTAGATGGGTTTCGAAAGTTGGAAGATATAATGTACAAAATGTATTAGATACATTTATGCAATGGAACGAACCGACACAACGATATGTGTTCGATGAAATGTGTTTCCTTCTACGTGAGGAATTGGAAGAGGATGACCCTGAATCAAATCTAGGAGAATTAATTAATGTTCAGAAAGAGTTTGCTACAGGTATGATAGTTGGACAAAATATAAAAGAAGCGATGGAACTGGTTCTAAGTTATAGATCCGACTCATCCCTTCTTTCACCGAGAGAGTTAGAGAAACGTAGTACGAAACGAAATCGTCAATATCCAATGAGAGAGGTTCCACCAATTTGGCGCGAAGCTGTGCAAGCTAATGCACCGCTTGGTATTGCAGCCGCTCCGGCCCAATTCCAGAGAGTATGGATACATATTCCATGGAAGCGAGCTGAAGTATTAGCAGTAAAACAGGCTTTGCCAGATCCGCGTAAAAATCCTGCAGGGTACTACAAAGAGTTAGCTCAAACAGTTGACGCTTGTGTATTAAATTTAACTGACATAGATCTGCTGTTTGGTAATGTAGTACCGCAACCAATTTGGGCTAAAATTCGTAAAGAGAATCATCCAGTTGCCCTAGGTGGTGACTGGGCAGCTATAATTGCAGCGGATGGTCAACAAATAGGTGGTTCCAAACCTGAACCTTTAATTGCTAATTTGCCTGGTAGAATAATCGATTTAATGAAAACCTTGATGCCAGCATTGCGCGTTAACTGGGACAAATTGTCCGCGTGCAAACAAAAGAAAGACGAAAGCGTCTCCGACTTTTTCACAAGATTCGAGGAGACTTTCGTGGATCATAGTGGTCAGGATATGAGCACAGAAGGAGGCCAGAGATTATTTGTCGATAAATTTGTGCACAATCTGTTGCCAGAACTTAGTAGTAAATTAAAGAATTCTGAAAGTGCGTGGGCTGTCTCTACGACTGCGCAAATACTTGCGACTGCTCAGTACTATGAAAATAGGGATAAAGAAGAGAAGGAAAAATCAGATAAAAAGACGAAAGATTTAAAAACTAAAGTACTTTTACAACAAGCTTATCCGCCTCGCATGAATCAAACTAATATGCAGCAGGGGTCATATCAAAGAACGGATTATAACTTTCAAAGGCCACAATACCAGTGGAATCAATGTGCTTATTGCAAAAAGGAAGGTCATTACAAAAGTGAGTGTCCAGTTCGAACACAAAATAATGATGCGGCAGCTCAGAGAGGTCGTGGTAGTTCTATGCAAAACTCTAGAGGTCGAGGACGAGGTGCTATGCCTCCACAGACAAGTGATCGCCCCTCTAATTATTTCGACCAGCGAAATGGACAATCTGCCCAACAGAATAGGTCTCCACAGTATCATGTTGAAGACTATTATGAAGCTAGTGAGGAAGGTCAGCAAAGTGAATACTAGGACAGCCATGGACAAAGAGAGGGAGTAGTATCAGTACCAGTAGATCAGAGTGGGCCTTATGTCGCAGTAGCAACATCAGGTATAGTCGAACCGTTTCTGTTGGATACTGGTGCAGCAAAAAGTTCTATCATACATGCAAAACTCCCTGGCGCACCTTTGTCTGGCTCAACAAACGTTTCAGTAGGTTTTTCGGGCGCCCCTGTTCACAACCCTGTTTCTGGTCCTTTGTCTATTTCTGTTGGACCCCGTCAATTGAAAGCACCCCTGATTTTGACGACAGGTTGTAACGAAAATCTGCTTGGTTTAGACTTGTTAAAACGCCTGTACGCGACATTGTACTGTTCTCCAGCGGGAGTACAGCTTACGTTGGGTAAAAGAATCATCTCCCCGATGTACTTGTCGATGGATGCGCTCCCACCAGAGCTGCGTTCACTCCCTGATACTCTTTGGGCGACTGGTCCTAATGATGTAGGTCTATTGGAAATTCCACCCTATGTAGTAACTTTGAAAGCAAATGTCAAACTTCCACGAATTCCACAATACAGAATCTCTAGTGAAGGTGAGCGTGCGCTCCTACTGATAGTACAAGACCTGATCAAGAAAGATGTTGTAGAAGAGACTAGAGGTAATGTCTGTAATAGTCCGGTACTGCCTATTTTGAAACGAACTGACCCTACAAAGCCTCCAGTATATAGGTTCGTAATTGATCTTAGAGAGGTTAATAAAATTGTGATCCCACAGTTTCCTGTGGTACCAGACATTACTGCATTGTTAACGTTGATTCCCGCTACAGCAGCATGGTTTTCAGTTGTCGACTTGAAAAATGCCTTTTTCAGCATTCCGATAGCCGAGGAAAGCAGAGATATTTTCGGTTTTTCTCTAGGAGGACGAAGTTTTAGATTTAAACGCGCTCCACAAGGTTATTGTGAAAGCCCATCCATTTACAGTCAAGCATTAAAAAGTCAGTTAGATTCCTTCGTACTTCCTCGTGGTTCTGCTTTAGTACAGTATGTCGATGATCTTCTAGTGGCTGCCGATGACAAGGAAACTTGCAAAACAGCTACGATTTCTTTATTGCATCACTTGTCAGATTTAAATCACAAGGTGTCACCTTCAAAAATGCAATACTGCTGCCAAGAAGTGACCTACCTAGGTCATCTCTTGTCAAAGGAGGGAAGGAAGTTGACCCCAGAGAGAATAAAAGCAATTACACAGATGAATGTTCCTAGCACGCAGAGAGAAGTGCGTGCCTTTTTGGGTATTACCTCCTATTGTAGGCAATGGATCCCAAATTTTTCTCTTTTAGCAAAACCATTAGTAGCCTTGACTAAGAAAGGTGTTCCGAGTCCGGTACCATGGTCTGTTGAATGTCAGCAGAGTTTTTCTGAGTTACGAAATGCACTGTGTTCAGCACCTGTATTGGGTACACCCGACTACAGTAAGCCATTTACGCTCTATGTCCACGAGAGAGAAGGTTGTGCATTGAGTGTTTTGACGCAGAAATTTGGTGATAAACAACGCCCTTGTGCGTATTTTTCATCAACATTAGATCCAGTAGCTAGAGCATTGCCTAGTTGCTTGAGAGCTACAGCCGCAGCTGCAGCTTCCATTCGACAATCTGCTGGTTTAGTAATGAACAACATGCTAGTAGTTATGGTTCCTCATGCTGTGGATACACTCATGAACCGAACCAAGACGCAACACCTTACCAGTGCTAGATTATCAGGCTATGAACTGACACTATTAGCTAGTCATATTCAGATCAAAAGATGCAATGTATTGAATCCAGCAACATTGTTGCCGACTAGCCAAGAGTCGAGTGATTCCGAACCACACGACTGTTGTTTCAGAACTGAGGAAGAAACAAAAGGACGAATCGATCTAAAAAATACTCCGTTGTCAGATCCAGATGGCACGTTGTATGTTGATGGGTCTTGCTTCAAATTGGAGAATGGTGATGTGACTGCTGCCTATGCCGTAACGACTTTGAGTACGATTGTGGAGACTGCAAGAGTGAGTCAGAATTCTGCCCAGGCTGCAGAATTGATCGCGCTAACAAGAGCGTGCGTTTTAGCTAAGGGAAAGAGAGTGAATGTGTTCACAGATAGTCAGTACGCGTTCGGCGTGGCCCATAGTTTTGGCCGTTTGTGGAAAGAAAGAGGTTTCATTACGTCCCATGGGACTAAGATTCAACATGGTCAGCTAGTTAATGACTTGTTGGAATCTCTAACCTTACCGACTGAAGTTGCGATTGTGAAATGCAGTGCTCATAAAGCAATCACGGATGATGTTGGTCGTGGGAATGCTTTTGCTGATGAGATCGCAAAACAGACAGCTAGAAATATGATGAGTAGAATGTATGTTGCAACGTCTGCAAGATGGATTTCTGAGTCTGGAATGTGTGAAGACACAGTGGAAAGCGTGAAGGAAATTCAGAAAGAGGCGACTGAGGAGGAAAAACGTGCATGGAGAGAGAGCACGGGTAAATTGGACTCGAGTGGGTGTTGGATTGATTTGTCGGAACAACAGCGTTGGATGTTGCCTGATGCGTATGTGCTTGCAGTAGTGACGATGGCGCATGGAACAGCGCACATCAGTTCAAAAGGGATTTGTAAGATGTTGGCTCCGGTCTGGAAGAATGACGGAATTAGTAAGTGTGCAGAGAGAGTGGTAAGAAATTGTATGGTATGCTTGATGCATAATCCTGGCAAGGGAATCCCCACACCTGCAGGTCACTTCGCTCCTCCTTCCTGCCCTTTTGAAGTGATCCAGCTAGACTTCATTCACATGGACCGTTGTAATAACCTGAAATACGTCCTAGTGGTAGTTTGTGCTTTTTCCAGATGGATCGAAGCATACCCACTGAAGGACAATACTGCCTTATCCACTGCCAAAATTCTTCTTAAAGAATACTTCCCCCGATACGGAATGCCACGGATTGTATGGTCAGATAACGGAAGTGAGTTCGTAGGGAAAGTTATGCAGAGTGTGTGTGCCGGCCTAGGGATTAGGCAAAAATTTCATAGTGCGAATCATCCCCAGTCCGCGGGTTTAGTCGAGGGTTACAATGGCACCCTCAAACTGAAACTCGCTAAGATACAAGCATCCACGGGTTTGTCCTGGCCAGATGCATTGCCTTTGGCTTTGCTATCAACAAGAGCAACTGTACATTCTAGAGTAGGGCTTAGTCCTTACGAAATAGTTTTCGGTCGTCCTGCAAATGTTTGGGGGGTACCTAGACCGAAAGAATTTAAGCAGCTGGAATACCCAATGTTAATTGATTACCTTTTCGACTTGACTGCTAAATTGAGTCTTATTCACCAACAGGTTTTCGACGCATTGCCAAAGCCACCGGAGAGTCCAGGCCATCAGCTGAAACCGGGTGATCAGGTGGTCATCCGAAATTTTGCAAGAACGAAAAATCTTCAGCCCAGATTTATTGGCCCTTTCCAGGTCCTGTTAGCAACGAGAACTGCTATTCGTGTGGCCGGAAGGAAACATTGGATCCACACGACACACGCTAAACGTGTGCCTCTGCCACTTCCTTACGACAACTGGGTAAAGAAAGGAATCGGTGCCTCTGAAACGGAACGAGTCCCCAGGTTCATACCTTTCAGCGATGCAGAACTGATCACGGATTCACCAAATTCTGACTCTCCTCCTGAAACTGCTCTTTTGAACCCTGAACATTTGCCTTCTGCACCAAAAAAACATTTGCCATCTGCGAACGTGAACATTGCAACGCCAGCTGAAAATACATTGTTTCCAGATCAGACAGCTCCTGCAAAACTGAGATACAACTTACGTTCTCGCGATATGGACAAATAAAGCAGAAAACTGCCTATTTTCAGATTTGCATTTTCTATACATTGCCTCCAGCCAGGAAGTTTGCTAATACTTTGTATTGTTTCTTTTTGTTTTAAAATTGCCTTGCCGTCTGGGTAGCCGTAGGGTCGTGGCTGTGTGCCTAGTTGAATCTGCAGGGGTCTGACACAAGGTCGATCTTTCTGTTAGTTCTGGGAACTCCCAGGGCTGATAGAGGCATTTTCATCTACGTACACATCATCAGTGGTCGCGAACGGTTGTAGAAGATGGAGCTTCCTGAGCTACAACGAGAAAATGTAATTTATGTTCGCAGAAATAGACTGTACAGAATACTACACAGCAAATGCTTTCTAATGCAATGTGCAGTTACATTTTTAATTGTTTTGATGACGCTGGTGGGTGGAATCGTCTTTGGCGTACATTTGATTTTTGTGCCAATAGCTACAGTACCTCCCCTTGATCCTGCTACTTCTACGGTTTCTTCTATGCATTCTTTTCACTCATTTCCTGAACACGAACAAGCTCGACGCTCAGAATTTATTAATAATACATTTGTACAGCTCTTGCATCAACACCAACTGATAGTTAATACTACAAACTGCTGGGTGTGTGGCTTGATACCTCACACTATGGATAAAGGCATTCCCTATCTAGTCTTGCCTTTTAGCTATAATGGATCATTTCAGGCCTTTCAGACCATTTTTTCATATGCCCTTGAGACCTATCCTCCGCGTCCACCACGGTCCACTAAATACAACTCAGCCAACAAAGCTTTAGTCCAGGGAATTATTGATATGATTAAAGACGTCAATAATACTCCATCTTATCCTAGAGATGAATTACTGGTGTATCTGAGTTGGAACTCTACAGAGTATCGCCTTAGTTTGGGAGAAAGCAAGCGTAAAAGCTCCACTTCAGTTTGGGTCGTGCCTCACCGAGGTCAGGTCTGTTTGCAAGGAAATGGGAGAAATCCGAGAGCTCAGCTAGGGAAGAGTGAGTGCGTTGAGACTTACGTATTTCCGTCTAACTCCTCCCCTGCCTTTCTGACTGCTAGGGGTACCTACTTCATTTGTCAGGACAGAGCATATACATGGCTGCCTGCTGACTTTTCAGGTTCATGTTATATTGCTCGATTGTTACCCCCGACATACACTGCTTCTTCAGATTATCATAAACCCAGATTAGCAAGAGGTGTCTTCAGCAAGGAAGATACCGCTGGTCAAGAAGCTGGAGACTTCTTCAAAGGTTTCCTTCCGTTTTGGGGGCCTATGGCCAATAGTAGAAATCTTCGCCAACTAACACGGGTAGTTGAATCTACTATTACAGAAACTGCAGGTGCTCTTAGTAACTTAACAGCTGAGCTTCAGGCGGATCGTCTCATGACGTTGCAGAATCGTATGGTTCTAGACGTAATACTTGCAGATCGAGGTGGGGTATGCAGAATGATCCAATCGAGCTGCTGTGTCTTTATTCCTAATAATGCTCCAACAGTCTATGAAGCAATCTCTAAGCTACACAAGATTTCCGACTCTATACACGTAGATAAGGGAAACTGGTCCTTCATGGAGTGGTTTTGGACTCTGGTATCAGCGTGGGGATGGAAGGTTCTGATGGTTATTGGTGTCATCCTAGTATTTCTGTTCTCGTGCTGTCTTATTATCCAGTGTGGTCCCGCTCTGTGTAGTCTCTGCGCTGCAACCTGTTTCAGGAAACCACCTGCATTAGGAGAAAAGGCACGAGGCAGGATGATGATACAACGACATGTCGCTGACCTAATGAGCATAGAAATGGACTCTGACTCTGATATAGACTGAGTAATTGCCTATGTAAGGGCAAAAGGAGGGTCTGAGGTTCCGTGACGATTTTACTCGTGTTTGTAACATTGTCGTAAATACATAATTTTGGTATCGGTGAACCGCAAATGATCCATTTAGTATATCCTGGTGTTTTCGCTATGCTACGAGCAAGAGCACTCCTGTTACCAACACATTTGTGATCTACCCATGGCATCCATTTTAGAACACGGAAGCCATTTTGTATTCCTTGCCCTCACATAGTCAATGGACACGCAATGACCTCTTTTCATTAAAGGACACGTAGGCTTTGGCCGGCGATTCACCTTGCAAGTGACACGTGCACCTTAGGCCAGCAACGCTGTGGCAGCATGACTCGGCAAGAGCTGCCTCCCCAGCCTGAGGCCAGTCCTGCTATACTGGTTCTTGTGTTCGTTGGCCTGATCATGATTAGGCGGCCGAAGCTGGTAACCGTGCCCATTTACGACCCACAAACATTTCTTATCCTGTCTTTCTATCTTCCACACCTGGCTCTGCTCCTTTCCTTCTGGGCCTTTAGTAGGGGGTGGTAACGAAATTTACGATGAGGCGGTCCGGGTCTTGAATGAAGAATTGACATGGGATTATGATGGACTAGTGGGAACCCCTCATTTGTAATGTTTTGACATCAGATACTGTTGACGATTCCTGTGCAACGCCAAATATTTATTGTATAAGACACGAATGTTTAGAACTGTGGTAACATGTAAAGAATTTGCCTGAAGCCCAATATTTAGTATATAAGGAACAACCCTCTTTGTACAAATCGAACAGGCTCCTAGATACTGCCCATGTGTAGTTTCTGTGACTTCTGTGTCCCTGCAGTAATAAACCTTTGGTCTTTGACGCCACCATCGAGAAGCCCGTGTTTCTGTTTATTTGTGTACCAAGACAGGTTGAACTCCGGGGTCTTCGGGTGTTGTCCCTGACACCTCTGGACGGAACCAAAAAAGTCCAGAACTCCAGGCGGCAAGCAAACATTCAGTCATTGAGTTTCCTTGAAGAAGGTTGCAGGAAATAAGTTCATTAAACAAGTACTCTCAAAAGTCTTAAGGAAAAAATAAGGCTCTCTCTCTGAACTCTGTAGTGCTAGTCTCTAGGCTCTAGGATCCTCTGCTCCAAACACCGCTGGCTTGAAGATATCATCACCTCAGTCATTGCCCAGAGACTGAAGCACGAAAAAACCACACTCTTACTTGGGATTCGAGGTCTTCCCTTCACAGAAAACACTCTGAAGTCTCTGCTCCACTCTGAACTGGAACGCTAAGGAGTAGCGTCTTAGCTGCCCAAACTCCGGGACACTTGAGGAGAAACAAGGGGGCAAACGATGAATTCGAGCTGCGTGTCAAGTCCCTTAAATAACGCGCAAACACTGTGAAAAAACAAGGAAAACGTTCTCTGAAAAATGCGCAAGATATTTCCTCAAAGAAGTGACAGCGAGCAAAGGAAGCTCCTGTCAGGCGATGAAAGTCGGTTGAAGTGCGCAGCGCGAGGCTCGCGCATGCGCATTAACGACAATGCTCGCCACTGCTCCTATAAACTAGACCGCTGCAGGATGTTTTGCTCGATGGGGCTGGAAACTACCTTTCCAACATGGCGGGGCACTGCAGGACCTCAGCAGACATCGTAAAGATGTTTTCCAGCACGGATTCTTTCTGGCTGACAGTCTCTGGCGAGGGACACGGATCCTGACACCTGTCCAGGCGAAACAATGTTCGCATCCTTGGCCTGACGGAGTCCACCAACACGGGCCGAATGGAAAACTTCATTGAAAAGCTGATTGTGGACTTATTTGGCAGGGAATCCTTTTCGGTTCATCTTACAGTGGAGCGGTCGCACAGATCTCCAGCCTGCCACCTGGAGCAACGCAAAGGCCCGTTATAGTGCATTTTTTAAACAACCGTGATCACGATACGGTTCTACGCCTGGCCCGTGAGAAGTGACAAGTACACTATGAAAATACAACGCTGGCTTTCTTCCCGGACTTTACCCCGGCAGTGCAGGAAGCTAGGCGCAAATTTGCGGTGGTTAAAAAAAGTTCCAATCACAAGACATCCCCTACGCTATGCTATACCCAGCCAAACTGAAAATTACACATCTGGGGAAACAACACTATTTCTTCAACCCACAGCAAGCTGAAGATTACCTCAAGAGGCTTAAGGTTGAGGGGGTGTGGTTTGAGCCCGACCTAACCTTCAGGACGCATGCTCAGAAAGTCGCTGGCGTCTGCTTCGGCCTGCTTCGGGCGGTGCGGAAAGTTCTTCCCCTCTTGCCTTTCCAGTCCAGGAAACTATTGATCCAGGGATTCATTTTATCCAGGCTGGACTATAGCAACGCCCTTTTCTTGGCAGCTCCGGAAGCCACCATTAATATCTTGCAACGGGTGCAGAACGCAGCTGCCAGGATGCTCTCTGGGGCTCCAAGAAGATCGTCGGCCAAACCAGCGCTGAGAGCCCTCCACTGGCTGCCAGTTCGCAAAAGAATTGTCTTCAAATCATTATGTATCGCCCACAAGACGCTCCAGGGCAAAGGCCCCCCGGCTCTCAGGAGCCTGATCCTCCCCTATAAATCCTCCCGGGCCCTCCGGTCGGATTTGGAAAATCTTGCCATAGTCTCAAGAGTGAGGAGGACTCACACAAGGGGACGCCGTTTCACTATAAATGCGGCAAAAACTGGAACACTCTCCCCAGGCACATTCGGACCGAACCCTGCTACCTTAAATTCCGAAACTCTCTTAAGACTTTTCTTTTTCCCAAGATCCTTTAATTAACGGTTCCTCTCCGAGTTTCTTTCTGTTTTTTGTTGGGTTAGCGCTGGGACACTCTAGGGCAGCCATGCGCTTTACAAATTAAATTTCATTTCATTCATTCATTCATTTCATAAGAGGGCCTCCTCCAAGGAAGCAACAGCCCGGGCGCGTTCCAGATCTCAGTCTCCGCTATCCCAATTGGACTGATGGTCAGTGTCTGAGGGGGCACCCTTGGCGGCTCCTGAGACTGGTCTTCACTGGTGATGTATAAATATGACTGTCCATGTGTAATATGCATACTATGCCCTGCTCGGCCACCCACCTTCGTCCCACATTGGTTAACAGCCCGAGTAAAGGTGGTACCAGTGGGTGCAAGTAAGGAGGGGAGTGGGCGGGTCATGTGCCCCTAGCGAGCTAGCCCTCAAGAGGGCGAACCCCCGTTACCCCCTAACAGGGGAAGCTAAGTCCTGTATAATATGGTTATTTTGTGAGAGCGGGGACTTTATACCTGGCAAATTGGGGAAGCCTGTGTGGGAGGAGGGGGACCTTTCAATAATACATGTTCTGCTACATGTCACACTAATGAAAGTAAACAGTATATGCTCAATGTTTGGACTAGACTGTTATGGGAACATTAGATGAAACACTAAATATTCACTCTATCAAGGTGGCTTCGTGGAATGTCCGTGGCCTCAATGACCCTATGAAGCGCAGGCAGGTACTGGGATACTTGGATAGGCATGGTATTGCGATAGCCCTTTTACAGGAAATACATTTGGCGCCCTGAGGTACTCCCCAATTTGCTTCGAGATGGGCCTCACATCATTGCTTTGCGTCCTACTCTACCTACTCTAAAGGAGTAACGATACTGATCAAGAGAGCGGTGGCGTTTGTGCGTAGTGGCATGGAGTCGGATGTTGGAGGTTGGTTTGCTCTGAGGAAGAATCCTCACCTACGACGTTGTGCTTGCTAATTATTATCGCCCTAATAGTGATGATCCTCACGCTCTTCTCCTCCTATGGAGCAAGATTCATGCGCTAGGCATTACTTACATAATCCTGGGAGGCGATTTCAATACAGCCCTGCAGCCCCAGGTGGACAGGTCTCGTGCCTCCCCAGCCCATTACACTGTTACACAGAGGACACTGAGGGACATAGTGGACAGCAATTACTTGCTTGACTCATGGAGGTACAAACATCCCACGCTCAGGGAGGGCACACACACCTCGGCAGTCCATTCCACTTGGGCTAGGCTGGATTATATATTTGTATCAGCAGGAATAGCGCATTGGATGAGCCATGTGTTCCATCTAGCTCGCACGTTCTCGGACCACTCCCGGGTGGTCGCAGAACTACAGATCCCATTAGAGAGCTCCCCATATCTAAATTGGCACCTCAACCCATCTCATCTCTGTGATTCGGTGTTTAGAACAGAAGTAGAACAGGATATCCAAGACCTCCTTGAACGTAATCTGAACTCTGTCTCCAGCATTACAACGTTATGGGAGGCGTTCAAAGTTTCGGTACCAGGATGGTGCATAGCTAAAGGGGGAGGCGTTCTAGAAACTCTGCGTGGTGATCTCCTGAAGCTGGAGGGAGAAGTACATGATCTGGAAAATGATATTGCCCGCAACCCAGACGACAGTGTTATTAAGGCCCGAATGCGTGACACACTCACTGAAATGAACTGATTGCGGACAGGGAGTGTAAGTTTCGGAGTAAACCACACATGGCACGCATTTATAATGAGGGGGACCGGCCGGGGAAGGCGCTGGCGAACGCGATAAGACCCCCTAAATTTACTAATTATGTCACCGAAATACAAGATACACATGGCAATGTGCATAGAAACCTCCCAGACCAACTTCACACTTTTAGAGATTATTATAATACACTCTACTCCTCACAGAGGGGTATGCTACTTGATCCAGCTGCCTACTTTGAGGATACTGCGCTTGCCTGGCTGGGTGATACCCAACGGAAATTTCTTAGTTTAGATCTGGAACTAGATGAGATTGCTGACGCTGATAGAGGGGGGAGTGACAAACTGGCAGTGGGGAGAAACACCTAAGCTAGATGCCCTCGTTGACAGCTCCGTTGGGGTTGAAGATGCTGGGATTATTGCGCCAAAGTGGCGATACAGGTGGGACAGAAGTGTAGGATTTAGGCCTCCTTGGAGGTATGACATATTTCCTCTGTGTACTGTCACAATCCCATTCAAACTGTAATGTGCTGATGACAAATTGTTGGAATGATTGTTACATTGCTCTGATTATGATTTTCTATCACCATTGCATTTTGCTTTCTGACACTGTGCAACCTGTTTAAGGGGTGGGGGGGAGTTTATCAAGTTCTTGTCATGACAGTATGAATGTAAACATGGGAAGGTGTTGATTGCATGTTTGAAAACTTGACAGCTGATTGAATGATTATATTACACTGATGTACCGTACTAATGATCAATAAAGGTTTAAAAAAAATAGTGAATTTTTTTTTTAAAGCTGCTACTGCAGAGTGGTGGGTATTGCATGTTTGTTTTAGCCCTTCCATGTGAAACCACCACTGGCATGAATGTATCCATATGCTCTAGTGTCAATAAGCGATTTCAGAACAGGATATGTTGATCACAGCGATCATCTTCTCATTGTTGAAGATTTAGTGTACCACTTTAAAGCCATCTTTCAGCTGCACCGGTATCATTTCAGTGGATTTAATGTTGAGTGTCTCTGAGATGTGTAGACTAATTGAACTTTCCATCTGACATGAATGCTGATTCACTGGCGCATAGCTGATCATTATACATCGCGAGGTCTTATTTATGGTGGTCCACAGAATAATTCAGTCTAATGCATGGGACTAGCACCAGGTTTGAACAATGCGGCGTCTATGATCTCCTTACTTGTAATTTAAACCCTGGGTCATGTTTTGGGATTCCATCCAATGAATGTTGTTATACCATATTCTTCCCTTAGACATTGTATGAGAGCTGTCCTTCTTCCAGAAAGCTGGCCAGTTCAGGTGCACCAAGGACTTCTCATTGTAAAGGTCATATTCTTAAAGATCTCGCATGATGAAATCCACTGCTTAACGTAAAGAACAACCTTACAGGCATAAGGTGGGTAACCTGAGCACTCCTTTGTGCTTGTGAAAAAGCAAATTAAACAAAATTGTTCGAAATTTCAAAGTTTTATTCACTTTGTAATGAAGTACAACAAATTCATCTTGTTGAATCCATGGTAATTAAGTTGAAAAGCATAACTTCAAATGTATGTGTTGTAATCACTCCACGATTATACAAAGTTCATTTGTCGAAACACATAACTTAGTATCCCCGATGCATTTCGAGCTGTGAAGCTCTTCTTCAGGGGGGGTCAATATGTTCTAAGAAAAAGTAAAAGAAACCGAAATTAATGATCAGGACCCGAGTGGAGATCGAGTTTAAGTGGGGCGAAAAAAAATTGCGGGATAATGGCGTCGGAAATCAAGGACTAGAGTGATCTACCGTGTGCATAAGAAAGCAGTTGTGGGTTGGGGCGTGAGAGATAGAAATTGATACATTTTATGGATTCCCAAAATGTTCCCATAATGTGCTCTGCAGTACGCAAACAAAGGGAGTCGTGGGCTCGAGCGTGAGAAAAGAAAAGTCAGTGCATTTTAAAGAATCACAATACGTTCCCTTGATGTACCATGCAATACGCGAAGAAAATGTATTAATAGAGTGAAAGTGAACGGGGGACATCCGCCTTGTGACCGAGTGGTTTGGAAAGAGCCAAGATGAAAAACAAGTGTAAACGCTTACCGAGCTGTTACGCGGTGAAGTTTCAAAGTGCCATCACGGTGAAACGCCATGAAGCCAATGCGGAAGTGAAAAGGGACGGAAGCGCATGCGTGTAATATTTCGACTGGGTGAAATAAACAGTGGACTGTTATGATGGTGCCGACCGAGTGTCAAAGAAAGCGGACTGCGGAAGTGTGTCGAGGAAAGCGAAGTGTGTCAGGGAAAATGATGAAACAGTCTAAGAGGTGGATGGGTATACAATAAAAAGTACACAATGAATGCACAATAAAGAGTCCTTATGTGTCCTTATGTGTCCCCCATGTGTTGTTTGTGTGCCCAGTGTACAAAGCTCCTCGCCATAAATGGATTAGGCCGATCTGTATACAAAAGGGCATTCAGAGTGGGACTGTAGCACTCAGAATTCTCAAAACCGATTGCTCTGATAGTATGGTGGTTGCGCTTGCCAAATTTTTAAAGTGGATGTGGTTAATACGAATGGACAAGCTGGAAGTATTGCAGCCTCCATAAATATAATCTGGTATTCATGCAGGAAAACAAATGGTATCAATTTTAATGTTTTTATCAAACACAGTATTTATTTTTTTAATCGGTCGTGTTGGAACACCCTATATGTGGATAATATTAATTGGATGATTAAATGATGTATTCCCCTGTAAATATTTAAAATGGATGTAATAATGATGAAATGTTGATTTTAATATGTTTATGTACGTCTTTCATGACTAAAAGTCGAAATAAAGACTTAATTGAATTGAATTGAGTCCTTATAAACAACATAGGTAAACAAAATAAGTAAACAAAATAATGATACGAAGAAAATAATGAAAAATTTAAAATAGAAGGTGTGAGTGTAAATAGATGTGATAGTGGGAAGTGTGATGGAAGGGAAACAAAGTAAAGTATCTACTGAAATGGGGTGGGGATGAGATGTGAAAGAGAAGACTAAACAGACAAAATAGGGAGAAGTGGGAGAGGAGCAGAAAAAGAGATTGAAAAAAGATTGAAAAAAAGGAGAGGAAAATAGTGTAAAAAAGCATATATCACAATAAACTGTCAAAGTTATTAACAACAAGAATGGACATATGTAGATGCAGTTAAAAGGAAGAGCACCAGCAACTGTGGTATGCAATGTCTGAAGTGCAACTTAGAGGAAACTGCTAAATTCCAGGCGTTCATTGAGTCCTTTAGGATGGGCTGTTCCTAATTTGAATATCCAGTGCAGTTCTCTTTGAAGTAAGTATTTCTTTGGGTCTATGCCCTCCGGTTTATTGACCACCTCTAGAATGAGAAAACGGATCTGACTGTTGTTGTGATTTTGTTGAGTGAAGTGTGCAGAGACACAGGATTTCAAGTTTTTATTTCTAACATTACTTCGATGTTCAGTCAGTCTAGTCTTGATTTTGCGCTCGGTTTACCCTACGTAGGGTAGTCCGCAAGGACACTTCAATAAGTACACAACATTCATAGCGTCACATGTGACATTGACCTGTAATGTAATTGGTGTGCCTTTGCTTGGATGGGTTATGCTGTTCCCTGGTATGATGTTATGGCAGTTCTGGCAGTTGTGACAGGGAATAGTTCCTTTGTAAGGTTTTATGATTGTCCCTAGGTTTTTGGATCATTGGTAAGCAAAGATCGGCAGCTCATTAAAAATGGTATTGAAGTCAGGTTCCAATTGGAGTATTTGCCAATGTTTGGTGATGCTTTTTTGATCAAATAGCTTTTTGTGGAGTATTTTGAAACAAATACATTTCGTTGTTCCTTGGTGGATGTTTTGGTTTTGGGTTTGAGTAAATTGGATCGGTCTAGGGTGGTAACTCTGGCATAGGCTGTTTGAATCACCTCATTGGGGTAACCCCTCTTAAGAAATGTATCCATGATGATGTTACTGTTTTGTTTGAATATTTCATCAGAAGAAGCGATTCTTTTAGCTCGCATAAGTTGTGAATATGGCAAATGTTTCTTAAGACTTGGTTGGTGAAAGCTTGAGTAATGAAGGTAGTTATTGCGGTCGGTGGGTTTGGTGTAAATAGATGTTTCTAGCTTGGTATCTTTGATGGTGATATCCACGTCTAGGAATGAAATTCTAGTCTGGTTGTAGTGATGAGTGAATTGTATTCTGTCGTTAATGGTGTTGAGGTGGTTGATGGCAAAAATGAGTTGTTGTTCAGTACCAGTCCAGATTAAGAAAATATCGTCTATGTACCGGTAATAGATTTTGAGATGTTCTTGCCAATGGGGAATAGTCAAAATGTGTTTTGTTTCAAAATCATGCATGAATAGGTTCGCGTATGATGGGGCTGCACAATTTCCCATTGCTACGCCGGAAAGTTGGATAAACAATTTGTCCTGATATTTAAAGTAACTGTGCAGCAGAGTGAATTGAACCAGTTCCATAAGAAACACTTGTAAATCAGATCGTTTGTTGGTTTTAAGTAGAGCCGCTTCTATTGCCTGAATTCCAAGTTTGTGAGGGATGGATGTGTAGAGGGAGTTGACGTCAATGGTACAGAGTAAAACAGGTGTTTGTGGGTCGATGGTAATGTCGCTGAGTTTGAATAGGAAATCCGTGGTGTCCTGTAAATAACTCTCCATTTGTGTAACTGAGGGTTGAAGGTGACGATCAATGTAGGTTCCAATTGGTTCGTGAATAGAATTACATGTGCTGACTATTGGTCTGAACCGAGGTTTGATGGGATCTTTATGGATTTTTGGAATCATGTACAGATACGGAAGGTTAGGATGGGTCTTGATGAGATAGTTGCGATCTTTGGTGGTAATGGTTCCAAAAGCTACTGCTTTATCAATGAGCGACTGGAGGGTGGCAGAATATTCTTTGGTAGGATCAGAATTTATCTCCATATAGGTATTAGCATCCGAGAGATGGTGGTTCACGCTTTCCAGGTAGAATTGGGTATCCATAATTACCAAAGATCCACCCTTGTCAGCCGGGCAGATCTTGATGTCGATGTTGGTAGCTAATTGCGTTAAGGCAATTTTTTCATTTCTTGTAAGGTTTTGTTTGTGTCGTGCTGTCGTTTGGCTAATGGTGTCAAGATCTTTATGGACAAGTGCTTCAAATAAATCTAAAGCTTTATGGCTGACCGGAGCTAGAAAATAACTTTTGGGACGTAAATCCATGATGGTGTTTTCTTCAGTTGTGGTAGGCACAGTGCAAACATTGGAAAAAAAGTGTTTTAACCGCAATGTTCGCATGAACTTGTAGAAGCTGACATGAGTTTCTAGATCGTTGGTTGTGTAAGTGGGGACAAAAGAAATACCCTTTTGAAGAACCTTAATTTGTGTAGTCGAAATTGTAGTCTGTGAGATGTTGATAATTACACTCTGTGGCTCCTCGTTGATTGTGCTATAGGGCGCTGTTGCTCTGTTGAACCGCGTCCGCCTGGATCGATGGTTGCGTCTGTGCCTAATCCTAAAAAAGGAGCTGGTCCAGTACTTTGGGTTGAAGGTTGGCTCGTGGAGGCGTCGCTTTGTGGTGGCTGACTGCTCTGTTGGGGCTGTGTTGAACCTAGAGGTTGCCGTGAATCTTGTCTGGACTGTCTAGTGCGGGTTGAGCCATCTGAGGATGATGTGTCTCCTTCTGTTGATTTATTGAATTGCGATCTTTGTTGTCTTCTTGCCGCATAGATCTCGGCCCAGTTGTACACCTCCCCTTCCGTCCCTTTTCACTTCCGCATTGGCTTCATGGCGTTTCACCGTGATGGCACTTTGAAACTTCACCGCGTAACAGCTCGGTAAGCGCTTACACTTGTTTTTCATCTTGGCTCTTTCCAAACCACTCGGTCACAAGGCGGATGTCCCCCGTTCACTTTCACTCTATTAATACATTTTCTTCGCGTATTGCATGGTACATCAAGGGAACGTTTTGTGATTCTTTAAAATGTACTGACTTTTCCGTTCTCACGCTCGAGTCCACGACTACCTTTGTTTGCGTACTGCAGAGAACATTATGGGAACATTTTGGGAATCCATAAAATGTATCAATTTCTATCTCTCACGCCCCAACCCACAACTGCTTTCTTATGCACATGGTAGATCACTCTAGTCCTTGATTTCCGACGCCATTATCCCGCAATTGTTTTTCGCCCCACTTAAACTCGATCTCCACTCGGGTCCTGATCATTAATTTCGGTTTCTTTTACTTTTTCTTAGAACATATTGACCCCCCTGAAGAAGAGCTTCACAGCTCGAAATGCATCGGGATACTAAGTTATGTGTTTCGACAAATGAACTTTGTATAATCGTGGAGTGATTACAACACATACATTTGAAGTTATGCTTTTCAACTTAATTACCATGGATTCAACAAGATGAATTTGTTGTACTTCATTACAAAGTGAATAAAACTTTGAAATTTCGAACAATTTTATTTAATTTGCTTTTTCACAAGCACAAAGGAGTGCTCAGGTTACCCTCCTTACGCCTGTAAGGTTGTTCTTTACGTTATTCAGTACTCCGCCCCTCTCGGACAGCAGGGGTTCACCCTGAGCACCCTAAAATTGAACACCACTCAGTAACTTGAAAATTATCAGAATTACTTCGGAGTGCAGCGGAACCCTTCTCCAGCTCTTGAAATCCACTGCTTGGCATGTTCAAAGCCCTTCAACTGTTTACCCTCTTTTACCATTGGTGATAATGTGGCAGCAAAAACGCAAACACTTCATTTCTTTCCTAGATCCTATGATACCCATGCAGATTCCTCTATCTTCTTTATGACTTCGGCATACCTACAACTTTATGTTTTTCAACTTCTCAGTCCTGACACTACCCCCACGTTTCTCGACACTGCATGATCCAGCAGTGTTCTTGACTATGATCGTTTTGTTTTAATTGGTTTATCTCCTCTGCTCGCTGAACATTGTAATGCTTACCCTTCCTTTCCGGATACTATTTTATCCTGTATTTTTTCAAATATGATATTATTGTTATTATTGCTATGCGTTATGTATACTTGTAAAGTACTCTGATACCCGTAAAAATAATGTTTGCACTATATAAAACTATCAAAATAAAAATAAAATAACTAAATAAGTATACAGTGTGTATTTCAAAGTTGGGTATCCAGAATTGGTCCACCATATATTGCATATTAATTTTATTCTTAAGACGAATAAGTAACTGTTAAACAAAGGAAGCTATCACCTGTGCCCTGGTACCGGAGACTTTTAAATAAAGAATAGGTTCCATCTATGCTGGCTGAGGCCATCTGCAGCCACTTACCCAATGTCAACTATGAAACAATATTTTGTTCAAGAAGTAACACATTATACTCACTCTTGGCCAATTCCTATGTGATGATTTCAATTTCAGCAGAGTACATCTTCTTCTGAACATCTTTGACCACGGTTGGTGGTTGGTGGGTGAGTTCCATGAATTTGGAACCAAGTTTCCTCTGTGCAAGGTAATTTTACACAATTGGCTCTCAAATTAATTATACATTGGTACCTTTTGCAGGTGTTCTTGTTCACAGTATACTAAGGCAATTGTTTTTCCTGCATTTTAAAAACATTTTCTGCCTCTCTTCACTTGCTATTGCTGTTATTAAATACCTGTTTTTGGTGGAATTTGTAAGTCATCTGCACTTGACCAGGGCACAGGCTATTGGACTTCCGCAGGGGTTGCTGGAACAATAAGAGCAGCAGGTGTAGCAAGAACAAGTATTCACAGAAAAGGACATCCTCGGATTGCGAGGACAAACATGACCATAGCCCTGTCTAGAGAAGATCATGAGAAAATAGCTGCATAGGCCACAGGAATGGTTGAACAGCTCCAAAAAACTGAAGTAGTGGTAAACTCTAGCCCGTCATGTCTCACACAACTCTGTGTTAGACTAATATATTTAGGACTATGGCAATGTCCTGTATCTGGGTGCTCCCAAAACCGTCATTGCTAAACTCCAGGTCGTTCAGAACTCTGCAGCCAGCCTGTTGACAGGCACAAAACACCGGTGCTCAGCTAAACCTGCCTTAAGATCGCTCCACTGGCTACCAATACAGGAGAGAGTCCATTTTAAATCTCTGTGCACCTCTCACAAGATCCTTCATGGCAGGGGCCCACCCATCCTGAAAGAAATGATAAAACCATACAAGGCCAACAGAAACCTCCGGTCTGACCTTCTACACTTAGCTTGTACTCCCAGAATTAAGAAGGCATGCGCAGGGTGCCGCCTTTTTCTTACATCGCCCCCAAGCTCTGGAACTCCCTGCCGCTTGCCATACGCAGCGAAGCCAACCGTCTTTCCTTTCGAAAACTCTTGAAAACCTGGCTATTCCCTTAAACCCCACCCTTCCCGCCGGCACACTCTCCAGCGCTGGGACGCCCCCGGGTAGCCACGCGCTCTACAAATCCGCATTTCATTTAATTTAATTTCACTTGTTTGGTGGGTATATGCAAACAAATTACCCGAGCAATTACTCTCACCACTAAAGAATGAGTGATGTAGCTGGGTCACTACAGCCAATGTAATCTCAGTTTACTGCAAGACAGGTGGCTCCGCAGATTGCTCAACCCTCATTGGACTGCTGCCACCAAGGATGGTGTGCTGCCATATATTAGATAAGTGATTGCTACACAGGTGTTACATATACCTCCAACATGGGGGATTTAACAATTTCTTTATATTACCAGTTTTATTTTTTAGGAACTCACAAAAATGTCTTACTCATTCGCACACCTCAGCATGCAAATGTCACACATAGGCAAATGGGAAAAATAGAAACGACCCATGTGCATACTAAAACCCTAACAGCTATCCAATTCTCCCTTAAGTCTAGGGACCAAGAGCCCGATGTAGGTAATCTCGATTTACCTACTCTTAAATACCAAATCATACCGATTCGGTATTTAAGAGTAGATAAATGGGATGTAGGTAATTTTACTTTTGAAATTACCGAATCGGAATGATTCGGTAATTTATTTGGTAATTGCCATTGATTCCTATGGGCCTTGAGGCCCATAGGAATCAATGCCGATTACCGAATCGGTAAATACCGATTCAGTAAAATTACCGAATTTGAAAGGGGGACAGGGTGTCACTTTCTGTATCGACCCTCGGTAACGACAAGGGTGCCGTTACCGACCGGTATTTGCAAATGGAGAGGTAGGGGGCATTTTATTTACAGAATCGGTCGTTACCGACCGGTATTTGCCGACCTACATCTGGCCCCAAATGATCTATCCAGGGACACAGCAGAGAATCCGGAAAGAGAAGTCCAAAGCCAACGACTATCGGGAAAAAATCCAGGTTACGGGAGCTCTTCCTTGTTGTTGCGCCTCTGCTTTTTGATGATGTACAATTACACCAGAGAGCGGAAAGTTGCACTGTAAGAAGGAATGGCCATGAAGACAACATGCCTGAATATTACTGAAGAGTGTGCAAATTGCCTTACCAGTGAGAAATGGCCATTAATAATCAGTAGTTGACGTCCTGAAAATAGGGAAGAACAATCCATAAGAGCACCTTGAGGAAGAGTGGATGAACCTTCTTTATATTTTAGGCAATCCAAGTACTTGACATTTTCTTAAGTTATCAGTTATTTCTCTAGTTTTCCACCAGCTCTCATTATGTCTTTTTATGCCTCTATGGGGGGCATTAGAAAAAAACATGTCTAACCTCTTGTGAAGTAAAGGATTCAGTTTCCTTTCAGTGACCTGCTCCTTCAGACCCGAGCTTTGTAGGATATTTCTCCAGAATGATGGACTCGCACTGGTATGACCAGGGGTGAGTTTTCATCCAATGATATGCTGTGTTTCTCTGAGCAGCAACTAGGGTGGTTGACACCTCTCGGGCAGTGTACTTTGTGCTACAAACAAGGACTGGCGAGGGTGCCTCCTACGAGTGAAGCAATGTGTTGTTAAATGGGGGGGAATTAGTCAGTCTTTCCTATAAGTGATGTTTACCAACATGGCAAAATGGGCCTCTTCGCTGAATGCTTTGCTCTTCGGTGATGAGAAGTGAGTGGCTTCCATCTTTGAATAATGTGGTCCTACAGAAAAGGCTGGAATTAATGTCTCCTTTGAAGATGGCTGGAGTGGGGAGCAAAAAGCAGCCCGGGCAAAAATGTACAAACCAGCCCGGTCCCTTTGTCTCCTCCCACTCTCTGTTGCCACCCATTCTCTATGTCTATCACTACTCTCTCTTCATTTGTTTTCTCTCTGTCTCTGCCTCCCCCTCTCGTTCTCTCTTGAAGGCTCCCCTCCCTGCTGCAATTCACCTTGGGGAGCTAGGGAAATTGACAGAGTCACCAGCAGGAACCCTAGGCTTTCAAATACTGGCCTCCACTGGTTCTAGCCCACTGGGGAAATGCCCGGTGGAATACAAGGCCCTGCTTTTAAATCATCATCTGTCAGGGGGGGAGGAGCAGGGGTTGCCCCCTCTGAGAGATGTGCTCCCACAGACAAGGTTGGAGTGGGTGTTTCCTTAAATACGTGGTGTACCTTCACCAATGCAGGATGCTATTTTTTCAAACAATAAAGATGTTCTCGAGCTGTGAAACTTTTCCTTTGTTTCTTACTATTATTTACATGTTGGGTTTGAACATCCCGTTTTTTTTAATGTTGATCTATGATTCTACTTGGGACATATACTGATGTGGTCTCTGGGCCTCCACCCTCAGATGAAGCTGTCTTCCTTACCCTGTATTCATTGGCGTTCCTTCGTTTCTTCTAAGGGGCGACGTACTGGCATCCGCTGCTGTCGTCGAGCGGGACACGGCAATGTGGCCCTTATCAAAGTGTGTTTGCGCAGAGAGTGTAGATAAGGCGGTATTTTTGGCCACTTTGAGATGTGAACTGACTGCTTTATCACGTGGTTGGCTTGTGGCTTGAAGGATAGTTCTGTGTCAAAGATAATGCAGCGTTTTCAGAATGTAGGTCCTGGTCCCGGTGGGTTGCCCATGGAGGTTCATGCCCTAATTACTATAAGTTACCGTCAGATCCTACTGTAGGGGACACAGCTTCTCCTCCAGTTCTATATCTCTTTCATTCGTATCCATACTGGACTTGGAGTTAATGTAGGTGGCTTGATCAGTGGCTACCTTGGGCGGATGGTGCAGGTAGTGGGAACAGGCACTTGTTTTTGGGGACCGAGATGGATTTTGCACATCAGACTTTGACCCACAGCAGGAGAATGGAGAAAGGCATACATTAAAGCAAAAAGGCAAAGAAAGAAAGGAAAGATAGGAAAATAGTGACAAATGAAATGAAGAAAACAGGGATAAAAAAACCTGCAAAATTGAGATAAAGAGAGTGGAAATCTAGTGTGGTGGGAGAAAGAGGCATTAGTTGGAATCAAGAATAGACTGCCTTGTTACTTCACAATCCTGCAGGTGGGATTCAAAGAAAAACATTGCACCACTGCAGATCTTTTTTTCACACGGTAAGTACTTGGGTTCAGTGTGACATCGGATAAACCAGACACCAACCTCATCTTTGGTCAACTAGAGAAGGCTAGATGTTAATGAGAACCGCCGACAGGGATGATCCCATCATTCTAGGGGCCTCATTTATGAGGCCTTGCGTGAGTTTTGCGCTTCCGATGCGTCCCTTTTTGTGACGCATCGGCGGCGTAAAACATGCCTCCTGATGCGCACTATTTACAAAGTGACGCATCTAAGCAGATGCGTCACTTTGTAAACCCCTGCGCTACATTATACCTGCAAAAAGCCTCGTAATAGTGACGCAGTGAAATCTATGAGATTTCACTGCGTCACTTTTAGGACGCTGTTGCGTCGAAATCTTGCGCCTGCCTCACAGCAGGCGTAAGACTGACGCAAGCCCTTTCACATGGGGCTTTCCCCATGTGAAAGGAAGCATTGCTGGAGTTGCGTCACTTTTGTGACATACTCCAGCAATGCGTCACTTTTGCGCCAACAGATACGTCAGAAATACTGACGTATCTGTAACTCCTTGCGACATGATGCGTCATATTATAAATATGACGCATCAATCATGTCGCAGGGAGAGTGCAGTGAAAAGTGACGCATCGCTGTTTTCACGCAGCGATGCGTCACTTTTCATAAAGGAGGCCCTAGGAACCTAGGAAGTACCCCAGTCTGACCTGCTGGGATGGGTCAAATATGAAACACTGGAGCAAGGTTCAGGTGCGCATAGGGTGCCAATGGCCATAATGAAAGCAAGGAAAATGTACCCCACCGCCACCAACTACAAGAAAAAGATGATCCCTCTCAAGCTCTAGGGTCCATCAAACATACTGCCTTAATGACAAGACTAGTCCTATCCTGGTCACCCCAATGTCTTAAAAAAAGGCAAAAACACTAGCCCAGAGTTCCGAGGCGGCTACAATGATGTTCCATGAATGAATCTTGACGAGTTGTCCTGGGGCATGTTAATGGAGACCAGATGTTGAAGGTGGATATTCACTGCATATATCTCCAGCTCACAACAGGAGAAATGCAGATAGCTGGATACCCCACAGTCCGCACACCCCTATTCTCATTGCCTCAGGAATAAAGCGAGAGAGAAGCATTCAGGCTGCAGAAAGTCATAATCCGGGGAGACTGGATGGAAATAAGGATGTACCTTACATAACAGATCATAGCGGTCACACATAGCTCCAAGACATGGCTAAGAAGGGTCCCAGCTTTCTAATTAATTGTCACTGTTTTGAGCACAGCAGGGTTTTGTTTCTTTTGGGATCACGCCTATCGCAATTCTATTTAGACCAACGCCCTGAGGAAAGGTGGCCATGGACTACAGAGGTTGCAGGCCAAGTGGCCAGGCCTTGCGTGGATCCATATGTGCCGGACGGCATCCATTGAACCCTGGAACAAAAAGCAACAAATAACTTTTTTCAAAATGACGTGAGTCTTTATTTTGGGGGGATGGAGGGGGGAGAAAGAGAGACAGAGAGAGAATTAGTGGAATGAAGTGAGTGGAAAGGAATGAGGGTTGTTTGAACATTTTTGTCAGGGCTCCTATTGGTTCCCAGTCAGCCCTGAATAAAAGGCACAGGCAGAAGTGCATCTTCAGGGAGCACAAACATGCATGTGCCATATGTCCCATAACAGGCACATTTTAGTGCTTAAGGAGTACGTGTGTGAAGCATTGATTGCTATAATGCAGGCAGATGGTAGCATTTAAGAGACTGGCATCGGGAGAGTGGAGTGGAGTAGGCGCGTGAAGAATTTGATGCTATGAGGAAGGTGTGTCAGACTCATAGGTGATTGAGGTGTTTTTGAAAGAGGTAGATCTTTAGACCGTTTTTAAAAGAAGTAAAAGTGGCTGCCATTCTGATTTCACTGGGATTGTATTAAAATTTTTGAGACCATGGCCTGAGAGAAATTGACTGTTTTCTTAAGCCTAGTGTTTTTAGGCCCCTGGAATGATCAATTTTATTGTCAGGTATGTAGACGCTTGTTCAGACGTACGTCCTGGCAAGGATATATTAGACCGGCATTGGTGTTGATGTTCAGACCGGGGGCCTAGCTAGTAATAGTGCAGCAGGTGCAGTGGCACTGGGTCCCAGGGGAGTGAGGGGGCTGAGTTCCAATTATGACTGTCTTTTATTACCCAACCCGAACCTAGGGTGCCCATTTTCCTCCCTTTTATTGGGGCCCATGGCACTCTAGCAACGCAATTGGTGCAGATTTTAGACTTTTATGTACCTGATATGAGTTTTGCACCCACATGCATCAAGTGATTTTGGAGTCGCAAACTGTGCGATTCGGAAAAATTGCCCGTTTGCGATTCCAAAATCACATTTTGGGATGCATTAAACATTTCCACAAAATTCTCAATCTTTTGCCATTCCTAAAAATGCGATTGGATTTAAGGAATCGCATTTGTGCGATTCCTTAAATGCAATGCATGATTTTTTTTTTTATTGCGAATTTGGAAATAGGAGGTGCAAATTAACACGAGGTTGACCCTCGTGTTAATTTGCGAAATCTTTAAAAAATGCTCAAAAATGCATTTTTGAAAGTGTCATGTTACACACACACATGTCCTTTGGACATGTATGTGTGAAACTTGCACTTAAAAAAACATTTCAAGGGTGCAGGGGGGGTCCATTGGACCCCCCTCAGCACCCTTGCAATGCATCAACAAATTGCGAATCACAAAAAAAAAATGCAAAACGGCATTGATTCCTATGGGCCTCTAGGCCCATAGGAATCAATGTAATGCCATTCCTTAATTGCGATTCGCAATTAAGGAATCGCAAATTCCGAAAATTAAGAAATCCTAAAAACTTTTAAGATTTCTTGATGCATAGGATTTTGCAATTCCTAAATTGCGATTCCTTAATTTTCGCAATTTAGGAATTGCAAAATCCTACAATGATGCATGTGGCCGTTGGAGTTGTATTGAGGACAGTATTTAGTGGAGTAAAATGAATATCTGGGAAGTCGCGAGAAGGGAGCTAGTATAAGTCTAAGCATGGGTGGCCACTGCTTGCTTTGGATGCTTAACACGCGCTTTCATTAGAAACGCCTTTGTGGTCTTATGTAGTTTTAGCTGATCCAACCAGTACCATTGTCAATCAATTCAATTCAAATCCATCTTTATTCGGATTATTAGAATCCATAAGAGACAAAAATCACAATAACAAAGATAAAATACATCCATATTGAACGTGCAATAGGCATGTACAACGACCACAAAAAGAACAGATAAGGATAGTAACCGGCCAAGAAGTAATTCATAAAAGCACAATGTAGAGCATAAAATAGTAATATGCACATATTTCTAAGTAACATTTAAGAACTTTAAATACTCTAGCTACACAGTTTTAGTTATCAAAACTTCATCAAAACTTTAGTACCCTGATGTTGTCAGACCACAAGCTGACCATGATCAGGGCTACCAATCTCACTGCTGCACTGTGTGACGTCAGAACCATCTACCCTGTGACCTATAGGTAACACAGTTTTCAATTCTGCCCCCTCACATGCTCAGGGTTTATGAAGATGCTCTGCAGAGTAGGTGGCTGTGCTGGCTGCTGTGACCATAGTGAACTAACTTTAATTGTGGCTTCCTCAGGCGGTGTAGTCCAACTCCTATTTTCCTGTCACGGGAGATAACACAACAGCAGTGCACATGCAATTGTTGCTGTTGACTAATAACAGGCCCTTACTGCCCCTTCGACACTGAGCGTGTTCTGTGAAAGCTCCTTTTGTCTGAATGTGTTGCCCTCTGGCAGACTGTAGTAAGTATGCCGGGCATGCACCGAGGAGGCCGCTAATGCCTCAGTCCCGCCTTTGTTTGGATTCCAAGAACTCACTCTTGTTGTTGTATGTTGTCATCTTTGTCTGCTGGAGCTATATTGGGAACATTTTCAAATGCTATATTTTGATACTCATAACAGTAATATTGACTATTTTAGTAGCCAGGCCACAAAAATGCAATGTCCCTTGATGTTGAAACAAGAAGGGACCAATTTACAGATCCACTTTCTATTGCAAGACTAATTTTAGGATTGAATTTACAACTGTTAGGTCTCAACCAAAGGTGACCAAACAGTCTTAAATCCACTTACTCCTGTGTAATACTAGCTTTTGTTAATGCCGTATTACTTGCGGGGTACGTCCACTCAATGAGTAGGGGGTGACTGATTCAGGGCATGGTTTGCTTTTAAGGTTTGTGAAGGCCCCTAACATGTCAGTTTGTGAGCATTCACAAACTCAGCCCTCAACCTTACCTACTTGGAAATTCTCAGAGATTTGCAGTAGTCACTTAGTGGAGTAAGAACCATATGTATCAAGCAAATTCGCATGCGTTTGCGAATGTGAATTTGCCAAATGGTATGTATTAAGGAAAATCTGGTGCAAAATAAGGAATCGCAAAATTTGCGATTCCTTATTTTGCAATTGCATTTAAGGAATCGCAAATTTAGCGATTCCTTAAATGCAGTGTATAAAGCAAAAAAAAAATGCAAATTGTCCTTAAGGAATCGCAAATTACCACCAACTTCAAGTTGGTGGTAATTTGCGAATTCCTTGAAAAATGCACATTTTTACATTTTTCTAAGTGCCATGTGACACACATACATGCCCTTAGGGCATATATGTACGCCACATGTGCCCCCCATGCTTATTTCAGGGGTGCAACAGGGTGTCCTTTCGACACCCCTGCACCCTTGAGATTATTCTCAATTTGCGATTCTCAAATTGTGAATCGAAAATTGAGAATAACTTCCCATTCATTCCTATGGGCCTCCTGGCCCATAGAAATAAATGGGAAAGTATTCCTTAATTGCGATTCACCATTTGCTAATCGCAATTAAGGAATACTAAGAATTCGCAAAAAAATCGCAAATTTGTACATACATCCCTATTTGCGATTCTGAAATAGCGATTTCTAAAAAAACGCTATTTCAGAATCGCAGATCAGGTTGATGATACATATGGCCCTAAATCCCTTTCCAGGGTAAGAAGTGGAAAGGGACACTCTCAGTCCTCAACAAGGTATAAGTGAAGAGGTATCTGCACAGAGAAAATGTTTTCCCAATTGAGAAACAAGAAAACCAATGCATTTCTACCATGCTGAATTAAACTGTGCTTATAATTTTGAATTGTGGAATTGCCAAAAGCACAAACATTCATAAAATGTTCACAGGAATGACCCTGGTGTGGCAATCCCAGGAGAACCCTTGTAAAGTTGAGTGAATTCTCCAAAAAGCAAAAAAACGTGTATGAAAGAAAGGAATCCCCAAACGTATTTTGGGGCATATTATCAAGGACGGCGTTAAAATTATCGCCAGTTTAGCGGCAGAAAACTGCCACTAAAGCGCCGACAATTTTTAACGCCTTCTTGATAATATGCCCCAAAAAGTTGTGTTTTTAATTTTGTATAAGTGCTATCATTCAGACCAATATTACTAATTTAATCAGACTCACTTATATTTGCACTTTTGAGTGAGGTACACATTTCATACTGATTTATTCAGCAGCATGTGTTCATTCTACTGAGCTATGTTACCAGTCATATGTCACGGATACCAATTGTTAGAACAAATGCCAAGTGTTTAGAGGTGATGCTATTCGTGGTGATATTTCTTTCTCTAATTTGCCTCTATCATCTAAAGACGCATGGAATGCTGGGTCCCCTATTATCTATTGGGTATAGAGAACACCTACGACTTCAGACTACGGGGCAGATTTACAAGCACCTTGCGCCACTTTTGCCCCACTTTTCCCATGTTGAAAGTGACGCAAAAGTGGTGCAAGGGGCTTGTAAATCTGCCCCTACATGTTTTAGCAATTCATGTTTCTGCTATGCAACTCCCCCTCCACCTAGTTGCACATCTAGGGGTGGCTAAACGGGGCCCATGGTCCAGCTCTGTTGGTCCTGGCCATCCTTGTGCCCCACCACCATAGCTGCTGAATGTACCAGGGGGTGAAACTGAAAAAAACGAATACACTGTATCTTGCAACACACATTAATTTGCTTCAACCGCTTCTTTCAGTGAAAAGCAGTGTTATTTGCTTAAATCTGCCTTTATATTTTTGTGTGTAGCTATATCTAATTGTGCATATATAGATACAGTGCATAATGTATGCCTGTAGGGGCTACCAGCACTCATTTTTGGGGTTCAGCATTTATTTTTCAGTATCAGAGATTTACCTAGAGGAAAAGAGAGAAACAGAAAAATGGAAAGACAGAGGAAGAGAAAGACAAACAAGCATTGGAAATGCAATAGGTCTCGCATTAGAAAAGTTGGAGTTATTGGTCTTGTAAATGACATTTTATTTATTTGTTGGTTTTTAAAATTGCTAAATTGATGGCTTTGTCATTTACAATGCCAATAGTTATAACTTTCGCGAATGTGACACCTATAGCATTTGGAATGCAACATGTTTTTTATTTACGTCACTTAGATGGCAGCTCTGGTCGTTAGGCCACATCTCTAGAGAGCAGGAGAGTGCAGCAGGGGAGAGAAGCACAGCAATGCAATAGGTCTCGCATTAGGAAAGTTTGAGCTATTGGTATTGTAAAGGACACATTTTTTATTTATGTGCTTGTTTTGAAAATAGCGAAATTAATAGCTTTGTTATTTACAATGCCAATAGTTTTATCTTTCGCAAATGTGACACCTATTGTAACACAATATGTGTTGTGAGGGTGGGTGAGGGTGAGGGGTTGAGGGTGAGTGAGGGTGAGGGGTTGAGGGTGAGTGAGGGTGGGTGAGGGTGGGTGAGGGTGGGTGAGGGTGAGGGGTTGAGGGTGTGGGGTTGAGGGTGAGTGAGGGTGAGTGAGGGTGAGGGTGAGGGGTTGATGGTGAGTGAGGGTGAGGGGTTGAGGGTGAGGGGTTGAGGGTGAGTGAGGGTGAGGAGGGTGAGTGAGGGTGAGGGGTTGAGGGTGAGTGAGGGTGAGTGAGGGTGAGGGGTTGAGGGTGAGTGAGGTTGAGGGTGAGTGAGGTTGGGTGAGGGGTTGAGGGTGGGTGAGGGGTTGAGGGTGAGTGAGGGTGAGTGAGAGTGAGGGTGAGGGGTTGAGGGTGAGTGAGGGTGAGAGGGGTTGAGGGTGAGGGGTTGAGGGTGAGTGAGGGTGAGGGGGTGAGTGAGGGTGAGGGTGAGTGAGGGTGAGGGGTTGAGGGTGGGTGAGGGTGAGTGAGGGTGAGGGGTTGAGGGTGAGTGAGGGTGAGTGAGAGTGAGAGGGGTTGAGGGTGAGGGGTTGAGGGTGAGTGAGGGTGAGGGGTTGAGGGTGAGTGAGGGTGAGGGGTTGAGGGTGAGTGAGGGTGAGGGGTTGATGGTGAGTGAGGGTGAGTGAGGGTGAGAGGGGTTGAGGGTGAGGGGTTGAGGGTGAGTGAGGGTGAGGGGGTGAGTGAGGGTGAGGGTGAGTGAGGGTGAGTGAGGGTGAGGGGTTGAGGGTGGGTGAGGGTGAGTGAGGGTGAGGGGTTGAGGGTGAGTGAGTGAGAGTGAGAGGGGTTGAGGGTGAGGGGTTGAGGGTGAGTGAGGGTGAGGGGTTGAGGGTGAGTGAGGGTGAGGGGTTGAGGGTGAGTGAGGGTGAGGGGTTGAGGGTGAGTGAGGGTGAGGGGTTGAGGGTGAGTGAGGGTGAGTGAGGGTGAGGGTGAGTGAGGGGGAGTGAGGGTGAGGGTGAGTGAGGGTGAGTGAGGGTGAGGGTGAGTGAGGGGTTGAGGGTGAGTGAGGGTGAGGGTGAGTGAGGGGTTGAGGGTGAGTGAGGGGTTGAGGGTGAGTGAGGGGTTGAGGGTGAGTGAGGGGTTGAGGGTGAGTGAGGGGTTGAGGGTGAGTGAAGGTGAGTGAGGGTGAGTGAGGGTGAGTGAGGGTGAGTGAGGGTGAGTGAGGGTGAGGGTGGGTGAGGGTGAGTGAGGGTTAGGGGTTGAGGGTAAGTGAGGGTGAGGGTGAGTGAGGGTGAGTGGTTGAGGGTGAGTGAGGGTGAGGGTGAGGGTGAGTGAGGGTGAGGGTGAGTGAGGGTGAGGGTGAGGGAGGGTGAGGGGTTGAGGGTGAGTGAGGGTGAGGGTGAGTGAGGGTGAGGGAGAGTGAGGGTGAGGGGTTGAGGGTGAGTGAGAGTGAGGGTGAGGGGTTGAGGGTGAGTGAGAGTGAGGGTGAGGGGTTGAGGGTGAGTGAGAGTGAGGGTGAGTGAGAGTGAGGGTGAGTGAGAGTGAGGGTGAGTGAGCGGTTGAGGGTGAGTGAGGGTGAGGGGTTGAGGGTGAGTGAGGGTGAGGGGTTGAGGGTGAGTGAGGGTGAGAGTGGGTGAGGGGTTGAGGGTGAGTGAGGGTGAGGGTGAGTGAGGGTGAGTGAGGGTGAGGGGTTGAGGGTGAGTGAGGGTGAGGGGTTGAGGGTGAGGGGTTGAGGGTGAGTGAGGGTGAGGGGTTAAGGGTGAGGGGTTGAGGGTGAGGGGTTGAGGGTGAGGGGTTGAGGGTGAGGGGTTGAGGGTGATGGGTTGAGGGGTTGAGGGTGAGGGGTTGAGGGTGAGGGGTTGAGGGTGAGGGGTTGAGGGTGAGTGAGGGTGAGTGAGGGTGAGGGTGAGTGAGGGTGAGTGAGGGTGGGTGAGGGTGAATGAGGGTGAGTGAGGGTGAGTGAGGGTGAGTGAGGGTGAGTGAGGGTGAGGGGTTGAGGGTGAGGGGTTGAGGGTGAGGGGTTGAGGGTGAGGGGGTGAGGGTGAGGGGGTGAGGGGTTGAGGGTGAGGGGTTGAGGGTGAGGGGTTGAGGGTGAGGGGTTGAGGGTGAGGGGTTGAGGGTGAGTGAGGGTGAGTGAGGGTGAGGGTGAGGGGTTGAGGGTGAGGGGTTGAGGGTGAGTGAGGGTGAGGGGTTGAGGGTGAGTGAGGGTGAGGGGTTGAGGGTGAGGGTGAGGGGTTGAGGGTGAGTGAGGGTGAGTGAGGGTGAGGGTGAGGGGTTGAGGGTGAGTGAGGGTGAGTGAGAGTGAGGGTGAGTTAGGGGTTGAGGGTGAGGGGTTGAGGGTGAGTGAGGGGTTGAGGGTGAGTGAGGGTGAGGGGTTGAGGGTGAGTGAGGGTGGGTGAGGGGTTGAGGGTGAGTGAGGGTGAGTGAGGGTGAGTGAGGGTGAGTGAGGGTGAGTGAGGGTGAGTGAGGGTGAGGGGTTGAGGGTGAGGGGTTGAGGGTGAGGGGTTGAGGGTGAGGGGTTGAGGGTGAGGGGTTGAGGGTGAGGGGTTGAGGGTGAGTGAGGGTGAGTGAGGGTGAGGGTGAGTGAGGGTGAGGGTGAGTGAGGGTGAGGGGTTGAGGGTGAGTGAGGGTGAGGGGTTGAGGGGTTGAGGGTGAGTGAGGGTGAGGGGTTGAGGGTGAGGGGTTGAGGGTGAGGGGTTGAGGGTGAGGGGTTGAGGGTGAGGGGTTGAGGGTGAGTGAGGGTGAGGGTGAGGGTTGAGGGTGAGTGAGGGTGAGGGGTTGAGGGTGAGTGAGGGTGAGGGTGAGGGGTTGAGGGTGAGTGAGGGTGAGTGAGTGAGGGTGAGGGTGAGGGAGGGTGAGTGAGGGTGAGTGAGGGTGAGGGAGGGTGAGGGTGAGGGAGGGTGAGGGGTTGAGGGTGAGTGAGGGTGAGGGTGAGTGAGGGTGAGGGTGAGTGAGGGTGAGGGTGAGTGAGGGTGAGGGTGAGGGTGAGTGAGGGTGAGGGTGAGTGAGGGTGAGGGGTTGAGGGTGAGTGAGGGTGAGTGAGGGTGAGTGAGGGGTGAGGTGAGGGTGATGGGTTGAGGGTGAGGGGTTGAGGGTGAGGGGTTGAGGGTGAGTGAGGGTGAGGGGTTGAGGGTGAGTGAGCGTGAGGGGTTGAGGGTGAGTGAGGGTGAGGGTGATGAGGGTGAGGGGTTGAGGGTGAGTGAGGGTGGGTGAGGGTGAGTGAGGGTGAGGGGTTGAGGGTGAGTGAGGGTGAGTGAGAGTGAGGGTGAGTGAGGGGTTGAGGGTGAGGGGTTGAGGGTGAGGGGTTGAGGGTGAGGGGTTGAGGGTGAGTGAGGGTGAGTGAGAGTGAGGGTGAGTGAGGGTTGAGGGTGAGGGGTTGAGGGTGAGGGGTTGAGGGTGAGGGTTGAGGGTGAGTGAGGGTGAGGGGTTGAGGGTGAGGGTGGGTGAGGGGTTGAGGGTGAGTGAGGGTGAGGGTGAGTGAGGGTGAGTGAGGGTGAGTGAGGGTGAGTGAGGGTGAGTGAGGGTGAGTGAGGGTGAGGGGTTGAGGGTGAGTGAGGGTGAGGGGTTGAGGGTGAGGGGTTGAGGGTGAGTGAGGGTGAGGGTTGAGGGTGAGGGGTTGAGAGTGAGGGGTTGAGGGTGAGGGGTTGAGGGTGAGGGGTTGAGGAGTAAGGGTGAGGGGTTGAGGGTGAGGGGTTGAGGGTGAGGGGTGAGGGGTTGAGGGTGAGTGAGGGTGAGGGTGAGTGAGGGTGAGTGAGGGTGAGTGAGGGTGAGTGAGGGTGAGTGAGGGTGAGTGAGGGTGAGTGAGGGTGAGGGGTTGAGGGTGAGTGAGGGTGAGGGGTTGAGGGTGAGGGGTTGAGGGTGAGGGGGTGAGGGGTTGAGGGTGAGGGGTTGAGGGTGAGGGGTTGAGGGTGAGGGGTTGAGGGTTAGGGGTTGAGGGTGAGGGGTTGAGGGTGAGTGAGGGTGAGGGGTTGAGGGTGAGTGAGGGTGAGGGGTTGAGGGTGAGGGTGAGGGGTTGAGGGTGAGTGAGGTGAGTGAGGGTGAGGGTGAGGGGTTGAGGGTGAGTGAGGGTGAGTGAGAGTGAGGGTGAGTGAGGGGTTGAGGGTGAGGGGTTGAGGGTGAGTGAGGGTGAGGGGTTGAGGGTGAGTGAGGGTGAGGGGTTGAGGGTGAGTGAGGGTGAGGGTGGGTGAGGGGTTGAGGGTGAGTGAGGGTGAGGGTGAGTGAGGGTGAGTGAGGGTGAGTGAGGGTGAGTGAGGGTGAGTGAGGGTGAGTGAGGGTGAGTGAGGGTGAGTGAGGGTGAGGGGTTGAGGGTGAGGGGTTGAGGGTGAGGGGTTGAGGGTGAGGGGTTGAGGGTGAGGGGTTGAGTGTGAGGGGTTGAGGGTGAAGGGTTGAGGGTGAGGGGTTGAGGGTGAGGTTGAGGGTGAGGGGTTGAGGGTGAGTGAGGGTGAGGGTGAGTGAGGGTGAGGGGTTGAGCGTGAGTGAGGGTGAGGGGTTGAGGGGTTGAGGGTGAGTGAGGGTGAGGGGTTGAGGGTGAGGGGTTGAGGGTGAGGGGTTGAGGGTGAGGGGTTGAGGGTGAGTGAGGGTGAGGGTGAGTGAGGGTGAGGGTGAGGGGTTGAGGGTAAGTGAGGGTGAGGGGTTGAGGGTGAGTGAGGGTGAGGGTGAGGGGTTGAGGGTTAGTGAGGGTGAGGGGTTGAGGGTGAGTGAGGGTGAGGGGTTGAGGGTGAGTGAGGGTGAGTGAGGGTGAGTGAGGGTGAGTGAGGGTGAGTGAGGGTGAGTGAGGGGTTGAGGGTGAGGGGTTGAGGGTGAGGGGTTGAGGGTGAGTGAGGATGAGTGAGGGTGAGGGTGAGTGAGGGTGAGGGTGAGTGAGGGTGAGTGAGGGTGAGTGAGGGTGAGTGAGGGTGAGTGAGGGTGAGGGGTTGAGGGTGAGTGAGGGTGAGGGGTTGAGGGTGAGGGTGAGTGAGGGTGAGGGTGAGGGGGTGAGGGTGAGTGAGGGTGAGGGGTTGAGGGTGAGTGAGGGTGAGGGTGAGTGAGGGTGAGGGGGTGAGGGTGAGTGAGGGTGAGTGAGGGTGAGTGAGGGTGAGTGAGGGTGAGTGAGGGTGACTGAGGGTGAGTGAGGGTGAGGGGTTGAGGGTGAGTGAGGGTGAGGGGTTGAGGGAGGGTGAGGGGTTGAGGGTGAGTGAGGGTGTGGGTGAGTGAGGGTGAGGGGTTGAGGGTGAGTGAGGGTGAGTGAGAGTGAGGGTGAGTGAGAGTGAGGGTGAGTGAGGGGTTGAGGGTGAGGGGTTGAGGGTGAGTGAGGGTGAGGGGTTGAGGGTGAGTGAGGGTGAGGGGTGAGGGTGAGTGAGGGTGAGGGGTTGAGGGTGAGTGAGGGTGAGGGAGGGTGAGGCGTTGAGGGTGAGTGAGGGTGAGTGAGGGTGAGGGTGAGTGAGGGTGAGGGTGAGTGAGGGTGAGTGAGGGTGAATGAGGGTGAGTGAGGGTGAGGGTGAGTGAGGGTGAGGGTGAGTGAGGGTGAGTGAGGGTGAGGGTGGGTGAGTGAGGGTGACTGAGGGTGAGTGAGGGTGAGGGGTTGAGGGTGAGTGAGGGTGAGTGAGGGTGAGGGTGGGTGAGTGAGGGTGACTGAGGGTGAGTGAGGGTGAGGGGTTGAGGGTGAGTGAGGGTGAGGGGTTGAGGGAGGGTGAGGGGTTGAGGGTGAGTGAGGGTGTGGGTGAGTGAGGGTGAGGGGTTGAGGGTGAGTGAGGGTGAGTGAGAGTGAGGGTGAGTGAGAGTGAGGGTGAGTGAGGGGTTGAGGGTGAGGGGTTGAGGGTGAGTGAGGGTGAGGGGTTGAGGGTGAGTGAGGGTGAGGGGTTGAGGGTGAGTGAGGGTGAGGGGTTGAGGGTGAGGGAGGGTGAGGGAGGGTGAGGCGTTGAGGGTGAGTGAGGGTGAGTGAGGGTGAGGGTGAGTGAGGGTGAGGGTGAGTGAGGGTGAGTGAGGGTGAATGAGGGTGAGAGGGTGAGGGTGAGTGAGGGTGAGTGAGGGTGAGGGTGAGTGAGGGTGAGTGAGGGTGAGTGAGGGTGAGTGAGGGTGAGTGAGGGTGAGTGAGGGTGAGTGAGTGAGGGTGAGGGTGAGGGTGGGTGAGTGAGTGAGGGTGAGGGTGGGTGAGGGTGAGTGAGGGTGAGTGAGGGTGAGGGGTTGAGGGAGAGTGAGGGTGAGTGAGTGAGGGTGAGGGTGGGTGAGGGTGAGTGAGGGTGAGTGAGGGTGAGGGGTTGAGGGTGAGTGAGGGTGAGGGTGAGTGAGGGTGAGGGGTTGAGGGCGAGTGAGGGTGTGGGGTTGAGGGTGAGTGAGGGTGAAGGTGAGTGAGGGTGAGGGGTTGAGGGTGAGTGAGGGTGAGAGGTTGAGGGAGGGTGTGGGGTTGAGGGTGAGTGAGGGTGAGGGGTTGAGGGTGAGTGAGGGTGAGGGGTTGAGGGTGAGTGAGGTAACCTGGCATGGTAACCTGAAAAAAATGTGGGTGTGAGCCATGTGAAGGGGTCTGCGGTGAGTGTGAGACCCGAAAAGGCAGAAGTCGGGAAGGAGAGGCTGCGGGTAAGGGTGTGCACGAAAGTGAATGTGCACAAATGGGGCCATGCGGTGGGCGACCAAAGCAGAAGCGGCTGGCAGAATAAGCGGGCCAAGGCCGAGAGTCCACTGGGTGCACGCGTCCTACCCGGAAATGACTGGGGGATAGGTGGGGAATGGCATGGTAACCTGAAAAAAAGGTGGGTGTGAGCCATGTGAAGGGGTCTGCGGTGAGCGCGAGACCCGAAAAGGCAGAAGTGGGGAAGGAGAGGCTGCGGGTAAGGGTGTGCACAAAAGTAAAATGTGCACAAATAGGGCCATGCGGTGGGCGAACAAAGCAGAAGCGTCTGGCAGGATGGTGGTGCCGGAATAAGCTGTGCACATGTCAGGCCATGCTTCGAGTAACTTATAGAGATGCGGCTGACAGGATAGTAGGGTTGAGAGCAAAAGCGCCGAAGGGGCGCCTGTGTATATGCTGCTAATAATTAAAAATGCATATGAGAACTGTATTATCGCAAATGATGGAAAAGATATCTCACCTGAAAGAAAAACAAGAAAGGAAACAAGACGGAGGGCATTACTGTGGGGAGGGGGGGGGGGAGAAATGCACACGGCGGGCAGGGGAGGGGGCGGAGCGGGGAGAGCGGCATGAGGGTGTGAAGCAGCCGGGGCCTTTGAAGTGAAGCTAAGCTTCACTTCAAAGGTGTGGGAGGAGTGCGGCTGAGGGAACAGACGGCGATTTGGTGATGTGCACGCGCATTTTAGGTCAATGCGCTTGCGCATTGACCTAAAAGCCACGGGCACAGCACCAAATCGCCACAGTTAGGTAAACTTTGTTTAAACCCCTATAGTCTCGCTTCTCTCAATGCGCATGCGCATTGATAGGTCACGCGACCTAAAAAACCCTCCTTAAAGAGTTGAAACCAGGAACTTACAGGAGTGAGATAAAGGGGCAGGGAGTGTCTGGTAGTGGACTCAAGAGGCACAAGGTAGAATAAAGACTATGCAACCTTGGTATTAGGCACACCAACATTAACTATTACAAATTAACCACTGTATAGATATATGTGCACACACACATATACAAAGTAAGACTTAAACTGTGTGTGTGTGCAGATAGATTTTCAATGAAAAAACAAAAGTATAACCCCTTAACTGCAGCTGGGGCCGATTTACAAAAGCAATATCCATTATGTCTGCTAGGTCTTTCTGGTTGTGGGGATTTATAGGGTTTGTCGATTTACCAAGAACCCAAGGTACTTGTGTGGCTGTGCTTAGCACCTGTGACAGGAACGGATCGAATCAAATTCAAATGGAGCCCTTGCGAGGGGACACTTATTGACATTGGCTTGATACGTTTCTATCGTGGGCACTAGGCCCAACCACACTGTGGCACAGCATTTTTATTAGCACAAGTGGGATAAGACTGGGTGGTAGGAATTTTGAACAAGAAGTTTCCATCACAGAAATGCAAGTAAAATGTGCAATTGCAGGCAAAGTTTGAGGTTTGCAGGGCATTGTGGGGAGGAAAATCTTGTTGGATTCATGCAAGACAAACCAGCCTGGAATTCCCTGGTTGTCAAGTTTGAAAAAATATCTGTGGTTGGAAGGTTTCCATGGGTGGAAGCCGAGCACAGCTCCAAATTGCACAGTTATCCTCTTTGCTGATATCTCCCCATAACACTACAGGGTATTTTGCGTCAAGGTCTCTTAGCCCACCCACACACATTATGTACCATTTTTATCGAGAGACTTGGGGGAATGCTGTGTGGTACAGATTTCATGACTCTCCAAAGATTCAAGAAGTTTTCCTTAATGAAATGTGAGGAAAATATGTCTTTTCAGTCAAAGTTTAAGTTTTGCAGGGCATTGTGGGTAAGAAAATGGTGTGGAATGCATGCAAACCACACCACCCTGGACTACCCTCGTTTTCAGAACTGTCTGGGTCTAGTAAGTTTTTCCAGGGTGCAGCCTACCCAAGCCCAAAAAGTGCAGCCGCTTACCATTAGAAGTAGGACGATATTGGGAGTTAGACACACTCTCCTGGCCCATATGTCCAAATAACACACAAAATAATCAAATGTCCTCTCGCTTGCCATTGGGATGGGATGCTTTAGTACATAGGGAAGCAGTAAAGACTATTGAGTTTTTAAGGGGGGAGGTAGGGGCCTGATGTCAGGATTCACAAACCCTTTTGAAAATGTTATTTAAAAATATAGATTATTGCCATACAGTGTCATTTCTGCCCCTGCCTGGGGCAAATTGGGGGCAAACCCCCTGTCTTCCCCTTGTGGGGAAAAACATACTTATCCTCTTTGAGGTGGGGTGTGGCCAATGCCCAGGTGCAACACCCGCACCACGTTTGTGTGCACCAAAGGCACAATCCCTGGTGTATGGAACTTCCCAAACTTTCCTGGTGTGGACGATTACCCCCTTCTACCCTTGGGGGGGATAGAAACACTGTTGCCCAATTTACTTTGGATGGAGCCTAGCCCCCATGCCGTCATTAGCAGCCCCCACCCCTATATTTTTATTTAAAAAACAAATCCCTGATGCCTAGTGGCCTTTTTTCCCTCTAATGGGGCAGATCAGTGGTAAATTTCCCAATCTGCACCGCAAGGGGGCAAAAAGACTGAGTAAAATATTTTACAAAGGGGAGAACAAGCCTTTGCCCATGGAGCTGCTCCCCCTCTCCCTGGTGTCTAGTGGGTGAATCCCTCCTTGGTGATTGCTCTCCTGATGTTATCCTCAAGCAGGGATCCACTGGGCAGAGGTACCATTGGAAAGTGGAAATTCTTCTCTTTCCAACGATACCACTTTCTGTAGAATCTGTGCTCCGGGGGCTGACATATCCCGCAAAGCACTAATTCAGTGAAAGTAAAGCGAGCACTTCAGCTCGTTTTACTTTCACTTTTGTTTGTAATGACATCAGCGCGCTCTGATCATTACAATACAAAAAAAAAGCTCAGGCTGCTCAGGAAGCTCTTATAAAAGCAGGCCGAGCCTTGGGAGCAACAAAAAGGTAACTTTCTAACCCTCCCTAGTGTTGGCTATTGGCCGACACCTGCACTGGGGAGGGCGTGCTGGTGGCGGCAATCACAGCAAACAGTTTAAGGGGCGTTTTAAACACAAAATAAATATTGAAATTCGCAAGTTATGGTTCACAGAGATCACTATAACTTGCAAGCCCACCATGCACGGCTTATGACCTCACATATTACATTACTCATTACATGTTCCATGACGCCATTGATGACATCATCCAATGAAAGTGACAGTTGGGTGTACGCCTATCATATTGGGAAATATTCAGCAAGGTACACCGACATTTCTATAATCTCTTTACTACTAAGGGGTGTAAACGTTTGCAACATGATTGGCCTCCTAGTGGATCTTGGGTGTGCAAAGTGAGTGACCTCTCTGTGAATGGCTGTGCCCAGGGGGTACCCCATTTGCAGCAGAGTCTTGTCAACTCATGTCTCATTTATTGTCCATAAGAAGTCAGCTTTCTGTAAAAGCTTTGCTAAAGGATGAAGGTTGTACAGAACTGGTGTTTACCTTGAGTGTCAGCAGGGAGTGGGCTCTGCATCAGAAGTTGTACATAGGAGTTAAGACTGTCTGCACCCTGTGTTTGCCCACAAAAGGTTGGCTATCTGTAGAGTGTTCTGTACCCGGTGAAGGCTGTGATCAGTAGGGTCTACACAGCTTAAAACACCTTAGATATTAAATGGGAGTGGGCTCTCAATCGCGGGGTTCTGCACACGGCAAAGAGAGTTCACAGTAGGTACTTTTCTACTCATGTTTGGTTCATGGTCCTCTATCTGCAAAAGAATCTGTATAAGGCAAAGGCTGTGGATAGTATGGGGTTGGCTATCTGATAAGGCCTGGGTGTCTAGAGGGAGTGGATTCTCTATGAAGAGTTGTTCACAGGCAAACACTGTCTGCAACAGGGGTTTACTCACAAGTATCTTAGTCGATCACCTACATGAGATCGCATATCTAAATATTGTTAGGTATAGGGTGAGCATCCAACCCTTTCCTTAGGATATATAAGGGCTCACTTGTGGGTGGTCCTTTAGATTCACTGTGGTACGAGATTCAGACCTGAAATCACTTAATCTTCAACCGTCTGGGCACTTTGGACTTTGCTGGACTTCGCTTTGGGAACCGAGACTGCAACTGGGATGACTCCTGCTGCTCCTGGTCTCGTTGTCCTGACAGTCCTCTGTGACGTCTGTCCCTGTGCCCCATATGGGTTCTTCACAATGCCTGTGGACATCCAAGACTCCCAAAGGAATTTCCCTTGGAGTGAAGGAGTCACTTCCCTGCACCTGCAGGCAACGCAACAAATCTGATCCTGAGCTCCAAAGAACTTCGAAAGGTTCAGCAATACAAGTGGTGATTCAGCAACTCCTTTGAGGCCTTCACTGTCTTCACAGCAAGTTTGAAGTCAGTATCCCTCACCGGAACTTTGGAGGAACTTTGGAGGATTCAAAGGGGTGAACTGTGCTGGGACTGTGAGGCAGTGGGCTCCCAACCCCCATTCTGTTCAAAAGGCTCCCTTGAGCCAGCAAGCTGACGAGCTTTGGAGATGCACCTGTGTGCCTGAGTGGTACTGTGACCTGAGAGAATTTTGCCAGCATTTCCAGCAACCCCAGATGATTTTTCTTTGCTCTCTAATACTGCTGCTCTCTACTGAAGACGGGCTCAACCCAGAAACACGTGTCTAGAGATATACAGAAATGTCTGCACCAACTTTGGTGAAAAACTCCAGCTAATTTTGAAGTAAGTTTGAATGGTGTACTGCATTTACCAGGATACAAAGGGGTGAACTGTGCTGGGACTGTGAGGCAGTGTGCTCCCAACCCCCATTCTGCTCAAAGGGCTCCCTTGAGCCAGCAAGCTGACGAGCTTTGGAGATGCACCTGTGTGCCTGAGTGGTACTGTGACCTGAGAGAAACTTGGCAGCATTTCCTGGAGCAGTATCCCAGTGCATCGTGTTGACTAGCCATTACCAAGGCTTGTTGACTCTCTCCTGCAGAGATCTTCTGGCTCCAAGAAGCTCCAGCCTCAAGCATCTCCTGTAACAAAGATCTTTGTCCTCACCACATCCTCTGCACCATGGGCCTGCCTCATCGGTGAGCTGCTCGAGGTCCTCTTGCAACACCTATGCCTCCGGCCTGTGGGTCATCCTGAGAGCCTTCTTTGGCTCCAGTGGGCTCCCCGGCTGGCTCTGGTCTGCTCTGACTTACCTGCTCATGGTGATTCACTTGGACCTTGCTGGTCCCCACACTGCACCTTTTTTGCATACTACATTTGTTGCCATTGCCGAAGATTATTTGTACTCCCGATGGACACCAAACCCCTGGCTCTTGACATACGACATGGGACAGCTCGTGAATGGCTCCTGGTCTCCCACAGTATCAGAATGGGGGTTGGGAGCACACTGCCTCACAGTCCCAGCACAGTTCGCCCCTTTGCATCCTGGTAAATGCAGTACACAGTTCAAACTTACTTCAAAATTAGCTGTAGTTATTCACCAAAGTTGATGCAGACATTGCTGTATATCTGCTGTATATCTCTAGACATGTGTTTCTGAGTTGAGCCCATCTTCAGTAGAGAGCAGCAGTATTAGAGAGCAAAGAAAAATCATCTGGGGTTGCTGGAAATGCTGCCAAGTTTCTCTCAGGTCACAGTACCACTCAGGCACACAGGTGCATCTCCAAATCTCATCAGCTTGCTGGCTCAAGGGAGCCTTTTAAACAGAATGGTGGTTGGGAGCACACTGCCTCACTGTCCCAGCACAGTTCACCCCTTTTCATCCTGGTAAATGCAGTACATAGTTCAAACTTACTTCAAAATTAGCTGGAGTTTTTCACCAAAGTTGATGCAGACATTGCTGTATATCTCTAGACACGTGTTTCTGGTTTGAGCCCATCTTCAGTAGAGAGCAGTAGTATTAGAGAGCAAAGAAAATTCACCTGGAGTTGCTGGAAATGCTGCCGAATTTCTCTCAGGTCACAGTACCTCTTACAGGCACACAGGTGCATCTCCAAAGCTCGTCAGCTTGCTGGCTCAAGGGAGCGTTTTAACAGAATAGGGGTTGGGAGCACACTGCCTCACAGTCCCAGCACAGTTAGCCCCTTTGCATCCTGGTAAATATAGTACACAGTTCAAACTTACTTCAAAATTAGCTGGAGTTTTTCACCAAAGTTGATGCAGACATTGCTGTATATCTTTAGACACGTGTTTCTGGGTTGAGCCCATCTTCAGTAGAGAGCAGCAGTATTAGTGAGCAAAGAAAAATCATCTGGGGTTGCTGGAAATCCTGCCAAATTTCTCTCAGGTCAGAGTACCACTTACAGGCACACAGGTGCATCTCCAAAGCTCGTCAGCTTGCAGGCTCAAGGGAGCCTTTTAAACAGAATGGGGGTTGGGAGCACACTCCCTTGAGCCAGCAATCTGATGAGCTTTGGAGATGCACCTGTGTGCCTGAGTGGTACTGTGACCTGGGAGAAACTTGGCTGCATTTCCAGCAACCCCAGATGATTTTTCTTTGCTCTCTAATACTGCTGCTCTCTACTGAAGACGGGCTCAACCCAGAAACACGTGTCTAGAGATATACAGCACTGTCTGCACCAACTTTGGTGAAAAACTCCAGCTAACTTTGAAGTAAGTTTGAAAAGTGTACTGCATTTACCAGGATGCAAAGGGGTGAACTGTGCTGGGACGGTGAGGCAGTGTGCTCCCAACCCCCATTCTGTTCAAAAGGCTCCCTTGAGCCAGCAAGCTGACAAGCTTTGGAGATGCACCTGTGTGCCTGAGTGGTACTGTGACCTGAGAGAAACTTGGCAGGAATTTCCAGCACCCCCAGATGATTTTTCTTTGCTCTCTAATACTGCTGCTCTCTACTGAAGACGGGCTCAACCCAGAAACACGTGTCTAGAGATATATAGCAATGTCCGCACCAACTTTGGTGAAAAACTCCAGCTAATTTTGAAGTAAGTTTGAATTGTTTTACCAGGATGCAAATGGGTGAACTGTGCTGGGACTGTGAGGCAGTGGGCTCCCTACCCCCATTCTGTTCAAAAGGCTCCCTTGAGCCAGCAAGCTGACGAGCTTTGGAGATGCACCTGTGTGCCTGAGTGGTACTGTGACCTGAGAGAAACTTGGCTGCATTTCCAGCAACCCCAGATGTTTGTTCTTTGCTCTCTCATACTGCTGCTCTCTACTGAAGACAGGCTCAACCCAGAAACACGTGTCTAGAGATATACAGCAATGTCTGCACCAACTTTGGTGAAAAACACCAGCTAATTTTGAAGTAAGTTTGAATTGTGTACTGCATTTACCAGGATGCAAAGGGGTGAACTGTGCTGGGACTGTGAGGCAGTGTGGTCCCAACCACCATTCTGTTTAAAAGGCTCCCTTGAGCCAGCAAGCTGACGAGCTTTGGAGATGCACCTGTGTGCCTGAGTGGTACTGTGACCTGAGAGAAACTTGGCAGCATTTCCAGCAACCCCAGGTGATTTTTCTTTGCCCTCTAATACTGCTGCTCTCTACTGAAGACGGGCTCAACCCAGAAACACGTGTCTAGAGATATATAGCAATGTCTGCACCAACTTTGGTGAAAAACTCCAGCTAATTTTGAAGTAAGTTTGAATTGTTTTACCAGGATGCAAAGGGGTGAACTGTGCTGGGACTGGGAGGCAGTGTGCTCCCAACACCCATTCTGTTCAAAAGGCTTCCTTGAGCCAGCAAGCTGACGAGCTTTGGAGATGCACCTGTGTGCCTGAGTGGTACTGTGACCTGAGAGAAACTTGGCTGCATTTCCAGCAACCCCAGATGTTTGTTCTTTGCTCTCTCATACTGCTGCTCTCTACTGAAGACAGGCTGAACCCAGAAACACGTGTCTAGAGATATACAGCAATGTCTGCACCAACTTTGGTGAAAAACACCAGCTAATTTTGAAGTAAGTTTGAATTGTGTACTGCATTTACCTGGATGCAAAGGGGCGAAGTGTGCTGGGACTGGGAGGCAGGGTGCTCCCAACCCCCATTCTGTTCAAAAGGCTCCCTTGAGCCAGCAAGCTGACGAGCTTTGGAGATGGACTTGTGTGCCTGAGTGGCACTGTGACCTGAGAGAAACTTGGCAGCATTTCCAGCAACCCCAGATGATTTTTCTTTGCCCTCTAATACTGCTGCTCTCTACTGAAGACGGGCTCAACCCAGAAACACGTGTCTAGAGATAAATAGCACTGTCTGCACCAACTTTGGTGAAAAACTCCAGCTAATTTTGAAGTAAGTTTGAATTGTGTACTGCATTTACCAGGATGCAAAGGGGTGAACTGTGCTGGGACTGGGCGGCAGTGTGCTCCCAACCCCCATTCTGTTCAAAAGGCTCCCTTGAGCCAGCAATCTGACGAGCTTTGGAGATGCACCTGTGTGCCTGAGTGGTACTGTGACCTGGGAGAAACTTGGCAGCATTTCCAGCAACCCCAGATGATTTTTCTTTGCTCTCTAATACTGCTGCACTCTACTGAAGACGGGCTCAACCCAGAAACACGTGTCTAGAGATAAATAGGACTGTCTGCACCAACTTTGTTGAAAAACTCCAGCTAATTTTGAAGTAAGTTTGAATTGTGTACTGCATTTACCAGGATGCAAAGGGGTGAACTGTGCTGGGACAGTGAGGCAGTGTGTTCCCTACCCCCATTCTGTTCAAAAGGCTCCCTTGAGCCAGCAAGCTGACGTGCTTTGGAGATGCACCTGTGTGCCTGAGTGGTACTGTGACCTGAGAGAAACTTGGCAGCATTTCCAGCAACCCCAGATGATTTTTCTTTGCTCTCTAATACTGCTGCTCTCTACTGAAGACGGGCTCAACCCAGAAACACGTGTCTAGAGATAAATAGGACTGTCTGCACCAACTTTGTTGAAAAACTCCAGCTAATTTTGAAGTAAGTTTGAATTGTGTACTGCATTTACCAGGATGCAAAGGGGTGAACTGTGCTGGGACAGTGAGGCAGTGTGTTCCCTACCCCCATTCTGTTCAAAAGGCTCCCTTGAGCCAGCAAGCTGACGTGCTTTGGAGATGCACCTGTGTGCCTGAGTGGTACTGTGACCTGAGAGAAACTTGGCAGCATTTCCAGCAACCCCAGATGATTTTTCTTTGCTCTCTAATACTGCTGCTCTCTACTGAAGACGGGCTCAACCCAGAAACACGTGTCTAGAGATAAATAGGACTGTCTGCACCAACTTTGTTGAAAAACTCCAGCTAATTTTGAAGTAAGTTTGAATTGTGTACTGCATTTACCAGGATGCAAAGGGGTGAACTGTGCTGGGACAGTGAGGCAGTGTGTTCCCTACCCCCATTCTGTTCAAAAGGCTCCCTTGAGCCAGCAAGCTGACGTGCTTTGGAGATGCACCTGTGTGCCTGAGTGGTACTGTGACCTGAGAGAAACTTGGCAGCATTTCCAGCAACCCCAGATGATTTTTCTTTGCTCTCTAATACTGCTGCACTCTACTGAAGACGGGCTCAACCCAGAAACACGTGTCTAGAGATATACAGCACTGTCTGCACCAACTTTGGTGAAAAACTCCAGCTAATTTTGAAGTACATTTGAATTGTGTACTGCATTTATCAGGATGCAAAGGGGTGAACTGTGCTGGGACTGTGAGGCAGTGTGCTCCTAACCCCCATTCTCTCCCACAGTATCGCCTGGTCTGCACAGCTGCAGCTCGAAGGGCACCATCATCTATCCTATATCTCCAACATCGGTGGGCATTCGTCTCCCATGCCTCCGAGTCACTCCTGAGTGGCATATACTCTGTACACTCTGCTTGCAGGTTCCTCTCATCTTGAATCCACCTGTGGGTTCTTTTTCCTTCTTTCCGACGTCACTTTGCACCTATGCACCCGGCTTCCCTGGTGTAGGTATTTTGGTTCCTGGGGTATCCACGGGCGGGAGGACTCTCCAATCTTCCATCTTCCACATGGTTTCTTCAGGGTCCTCTGGGAAGGGTCCTTCTTCTTTAGTACTGCAACCGTGACATACCCATTGACTTGAATTGAGCACGCTGTTGTGTTCCCACTCTGCACAGGGCCTCTAGATACTTACCTTGGGTGGTTCCTTGGGTCCCCTCCTATTCTCTGTCTTCTGGGTCCAGTCTCGACTTAGGTCATGGTTCGCATTCCACTATTTTAGTATATGGTTTGGTCTCCCCCTGGAGACCATTGTGTATTTGTGCTACTTACGTGTTCTATTTCCAAAGTATTGAGTGCATTGTGACTACATCTCTGGGTAGGAGATATTGTGAAGTGTTAGTGAGTGTTTATAATAAATACATATTTTTATAACCACATTCTGTGGTTGTTTTTCATTTAACCTACACTATGTAATTAGTACTGGTAAAACAAGTGGCTTTACAGTCCTTCTGGACTAAGCCTGAAAGCTGCTCTGCACAGCTACCACTTAGAGAGCTTTCTATGGAAGTCTAAGACCACTAAAATCACCATAAGGGTTGTCCGGATTAGTGCAGGGTGCTTCACCTACATAAGTGGGCATCATATACTAAGCCAGACTTCTACAAAAAGTTTTTAGGCTAGTACGATATAACAGTAATGTTATCTTCAGTTTTTCTTTTTAATTATAAGCACTGTTCTTTAATGTTGAGAAGTTAGTGGCTGTTATTACCTCTACATATATATATTTTTTAACTCTCCAGGTCCTGTGGTACTCTTGCGGCACTGCAAAAGCAATAGGAGGGTTCGGCTGGAGTTCCTACAGGTTTTTACTTCCTGTTCTGTGACCTAAAAAAGTTTTCTTTTGTACAAAATACGATTTTTATTTAAGTTGGAGTCTAGAGCTTTTCTAATTGAATCAATAAATGAGGATCACTTTAGTCTTTTTCAGAAAAATTTAGCCAATTTTTAGGCATCAACACCATCACAACCAACTATTCCTTCTTAGGACACTGTCACAGCACACACCTTGCAGCAGAGACAAGTAGGAATTCCAGCTTATAAGAATATGATAATGTACTGTAAAACTGCTGTATTTTCTTGTTCTGCCACAACAAGCAAGTTAATGGCAAGAAGTGTACTAGAAAGTACATGTTTTTAAAACCTCCAAGTTTTGATGTCCCTTTTTCATGGTCTGGATTGATAGTGCAGCTGTCACCAGACTATTATGTGACCATCACTAGAGAGGGGCTTTGGCTCCGCCAGGGATACATGCTTTGATTGGCCAGAAGTTGTGTACTTCCACAAAAAAGTGGTTGCCATCCATGCAGCTGTGATCTTTTGGTTTATTTATCAAACTGACTAAGCTTAAACTTTCAGAGGCACATACAACATTGGAAAGCTATTATAGCATCCTGCGCTCTTACTATATATTTGGCAACGAGGATGAGATAAATGAAAAAACAAGCAAAGTAAAAGGGCCAGTCGCCATGGGAGGTTACAAATGAAGACAAGGCGGTACTTAGGAGGGACTAGCAAGCCTATTATTGAATCAGAAGCCAGCATTTTCAAAGGACAAAGACACAAGCCAATTAAAAATATGGGTAGAAAGTGGGTGGAGCTTCAAATGCATACACTAATACAGCATGGCTCGCAGAGCAGTGCATGTGCTGCTCAGGCTTGACCTAAAAAAAAATACATGTGAAGTAGATGTGAATGGGAAGGAGAAGAACAAGGGTGGGTGTAGTGTTTTAGTGTTGATGATGGATGAAGAAATAAATGGAGACTCTTGAATGGAAAGACTAGGAAATCCTTTGGTAGGTGGTAAAGGTGTTTCGGGGTGTGCCTCGATGACTGCAAGGATGGACAATACTAGTAGAGGAGTAACCTAAGGAAATTATAGGTTTTGTGAGTTTTAGAAATCTAGGAAACATCCTGCATGGTACAGAGGTCTACAAGTGGTATTTTTGGTAAATGTGTATTCAACACCCATCCTGCAATACAAATTTCTGTGCAAAACAACCGTCCACAGATATGGCGCTTACTCATTGTGGAGGGATACACATTGTATGTAGAATAACCAGTGCTTTAAATGGGCCCGTACTCACCGGTACTGAGAACAGGCACTTCTTAGTTTTGTTACTCTGAGTGCCGGCACTTCTCTACTGCCGAGGAGAGTACCGGTACTCATGCAGCCGTGGTGCTGGCGGCCTGTCTCTGACAGCCAAGGCACTTCTGTCGACCTACGCCGAGCTCCCGCTGAACTATTCAGCTTAGGCTCATCTGCATACCGTCTGGGTATTCACCATCATGCTGTGTTGCAAACACAGAAATCGAGGCAGCTCGGTGACAGTGCTATTCAGAAATCCGTGGGAGGTAACCAGGTTCAAATGGCTTTAATCCCACCTGATTCTTTTTTGTAAGTGTCTGCTATTGTTTGTCTGCTTGCCTGTTATTGTGTTTTGTATGAGAGAAATAAGAGACAGGGGGAGAGAATAGACACACACTTTGAAGGTATATTAAAAGAAATGTGTGGAATTCTTGTGTATGCAGGTCTGCTTGTTTCTTTCTGTGTCGCTCGAGAATATATGGTACTGTGCCAAGCAACAGCAATTAACAGGAGTGATGTTGCAAATATTACAAAACAAGGAAATGTGAAAATATCACCACGTTTGGCTTTCGTGTGTAATGAGTAAACACACCTTCTTTGTTTATTGAAAGACATTTCTAATGTGTTTTGGTATGTGCTGCAAGTAGTATATATGTAAAGAAGCATGTCTTCCTCTAAGCCCCGCCCCAAGCCCCGCCCACTCACCACATTTAAAGGAGTACCTGCACTTTTTTCCCCCCATTTAAAGCACTGAGAATAACCATGCTATATGTCGCGTGTCCACTTGTGTATGGTTTCCTTGGGTGCCAGAAGGTTTCATTGGGTGCTAGAATGACACCAGTAACCAGGACATGCCTTGTGTTCAGAAGAGAGCTGGAATATGTTATTATTAGTGAGGCCTCCCCAGACCTCTCCCCATATCACCTGGGCAGCACTCCAGTCAACAGCGATTCGATCCTCGGCCACACCGGCATGTTTACTCATGGTAGGACTCCTACTCCAGGTGACCCTCGACCTAATTCTATTGTTCTAATCTATAGCTGTCTAAAGGAACCAGTCTCATTTTGTTTTTCAGGAATAGAAAGCAATAACTGAACTCTGCAAATGTTCCTGCCCCCCCCCCTGTACTTTGTTGTCTGTCCTTGTCTTCACCTCGGTATCTGGCACTCTAAAGCGGCTACTACGGGCATGCATAGCGCCTTGCAAACCACCAACAAATGAAGCAATACCATAATATGCGACTGTTTTTGAAATGCATGTTTCTGCTGGTGTAATTTGGACTGAGGACCTCAAGAAGGCAGCGCAGATTAAAACCAGGCACCAGTCAGGACGGTGAGCAGGCAGGCTGTTGTTTCTGACATGGCATAGTGGGTAAACTGTGATCTTTTGAGCCACGAGTCCTCAGATGTAATCCCCGATTCTCGCCTTCATCAAATTGTGTGATCCTGGGATAACCACTCAGGGGCATATTACCAACAACTAGCGCTAAATGGGCTTAGCGAGTTTTTTTTATCACCAAGCATCGCCGGATATTATCGCAGAGATAACGTGCTATTAGCAACGTTTATCTCTAAAGTAATAAAATATCCGGCGATAGCGGCTAAATGTGTGAATTATTCACACATTAACACCAATAGGGGCTTAGCCATAATATCCACCTCCCATTGGATATAATGGCTATTAGGTTTTGGAGATATTCGCGCTTAGCGCGAATATTTCCATCGCTAAGCCTGCCTTGCTAATAGGCGATAGCGACGTTAGCGACTACTTTCAGTCGCTAACAGGTTGGGTACACCCACTTTGCATGTCATTAGCGATAAATATCGCTGACATGCAAAGCGGGCCCCAAACCGCTCGCTATCGCCTACAAGCTGTCGCTAACTGCTGTTAGCGACCGCTTGCTAATAGGGCGATATAATTATCGCCGCTTAGCGGCCAAAGAGGCGATAATATAATATTGCCAGGCTTGGTAATATGCCCCTCAATTCGTTCAGAGTGGAGTAGAAATACCTGGATCTGCAGCAGTACGGGTTCGATCCCTGACCCTGGTATTCTGAGTCCTGCAGTAAAAAAAATAATTTTCTCCAGGGCCCCTGGCAACCTTGCTACCGCTCTGATCTTTAGGCCTTACATATATAGTTCTAGGCATTTCCATGTGCTTGTTTGAACCTCTTCAAGCGAGGCCCCGCCCCTTCTCGTGCTACAGAGGCCGGCGGCACTTAGGGCAAGCCAGTCGGCATGTCACCGTGACCTCAGTGAGCTAAACATAACCGCGGTGCGCCGGCCCTATCTCACATACAACCAGACACAAATACACACAATCTGAAGCCCTCGGCCGACAAAGACACCGAGAGATTGTCCTCATTCCACACTCCGGCGGGACGCGAGGTGGGGGCGAAGCAGGGCCCACTGGGCCCAGTCAGATACATGCTTTAGTCATCCATAATTAAACTATATTAATGAATAGACAAGCACACGCCTTATCACTTACTATATGTAGAGTGACACAAGAAGAACCAGCGGTGCGGTAGGACGGACTGTACCATCGCAGCAGGGTTCAATCACGCTGGGCGTCAGCCGTGACGATCAGAGCCCCCACCACGGGATAAAAAGCACCGTCTCCTAAGTGGCAGCGGGTGGGGGGGGGGGGGGGCTGCGCTCATTTCTGGAGAATGCGACTTCATTCTCATTATTATCTTTTGATCCAGAATAAGAGAGGAAAAAGCAGAAAAAGGGCTAAAAGAGGCAGGGAAAAAAAGATAGAAAAAACAGAGACAAAGGGAGAAGCACAAATAGAAAATAACCTACAAGGGTCAAACAAAGCGATGGAGGAAAGAGGCCTGAGGTGCACTGAAGACGAGGCAGCCTTGGCATCAGGGTCGGACAGTGAGCCCAAACCAGCCCTGGCAATTTTGAGGGACCAGCACCCCTGCTGCTTTTATTACTGGGAGCCGATATGGCAGCACCGCTGCAAAAGCTGCCCCCAGTAACAAAAACACCCCCACCGCTGCAAAAACGGCCCGACCCTACCAGTCTCCCGGGAAAACGCGCGATCCGGCCCAGCTTGGCATTCAGTGTCGTGGCATGTGGCAACACTGCGACGAGCTCCCAATAACCATTTTAGGAGACTGCACTTATGAGTTTTACAAATTAAATGCTGCTTGTGCCAGCTGTGCTGTATAAGAGAGACCTATGACTTTTGTGTGATTTAAGAGCGTTATGAGCAAGCGGTGTCACATAAACAGCATCCTAGGAGTGCCACATAGCAGCGAGAGAGCACGGAGTTGCATCTTTTTAAGATCACAGAGCCTTTTGCCAACTCTATGACTTACAAAACCACCACAATGTATACCTTATAATATCTGCGCACCACCTCTCTGGTATAAAATCACCCCGTGCAGCTCTGCTCTGCTTATAAGGGCACTACAGGCCAGCTGCTATACATTTATGGCCTGCGGTATTAGACCTTAATTGCCACTATGGCGTTTGTAGAGCTCTATGCCAGCTGTACTGTGTAGGAGCTTTGTACCAACTCTGGGGTTTAAAAATGCGATCTGTAGACTGTCATATAGGAAAACCCTATGTCTGCTGTGCCTTACAAGAGTAATACTTGGGTGCTCTGCCGTACAAACATGTCCTGTGCCAACTCAGGAGTTCAATAGTGCTCTACGCCAGCCCACCTATATATGAGCGCCAGCTCGCTTATAGAGAGTAGCGCATTACCAGATTTTTAGCATAAGAGCACAAGAGTTCTAAGTAGCAGCAATGGCAGCGTTTGGTGGACATAGATTTTACTGGTGTCATAATGCACAGAATAGACAACAAAAGGTATTGGTAGAACCGTCATTTTTCCAAAAATGGTTGCAAACTTCAGAAATTCCAAAAAGTGTAAGTCAGGCTCCTTCCTGAGACCAAGAGGTGACCCACCCTGAGGCACATGCCCCGGCTCACTGTTCACCTTTCTCAAAGTTCCTCACTATTAGTAACAGCTCTATGAACAATAGCCTAACATTAGCCTGTACTGATATACATTTGTCCTATGCTTCAACATCCAATCCCAGTCCTTTAACTCCTGTGCTTTGCCAAATCCTCCATAAGTGGAAGATCTTTCAGGCACCCGCCCATGCCACATGACACAGATTCCGTAAAGAGCTCCACAAATAATTCTAACTTCTGCTGGCATCCCTGTAACAATTGTAATACACCATGGGGCAAGGAGGTATTCCTAGGAACCTGGTTATATGTATCCAAGAAAAACAATGTTTTCTTCATAGTCATCCAATACAATACTTCAATATTTCAAGGGGATTCACGAATTTGTTCCCAAAATAACACCTAATCAAATAATATCTTGGGGCAACTTGCAGGCAAGCATTCCAATGTCATTAGTGAACAAAATAATGTATCAACATAGAAAATCTGCTCCGAAATATTAAACAGCAGAGTGCACTTGAGTTGGGAAAAGAGTGACTAGAAACAAACTAAAACAACTTTCAATGAAACAGTGATTGGCTGGGATATTGAGTGCTAGCCAGGGTCACTTTTTAATTGTTCATAATTGTCCATCCTACAATACAGATTTGAATCCAGTCCTACACCTAAGATTCGCTGATGTTTCAAACTAATTAAAACTTTTAAATGGTCTTTGTTAGAGCTTAAGGGATTCACTTAAAAAGTCTGGAATAATTGGAGTCACTAGTTTTATAGAAATGGAAGATAATGATGGCCCAGATAAACACTGACTTCTGCCCATATGAACAGTATGCCAGCAGAACTACAAGTAGGAAAAGAAGAGGGAGTTCTTAACACCAGGAAATGACTGTGGTATAACCCTTACGAGTACACAATGCATGCACCCAGAAATGTTCATGTGTTTAAGTGCTTAACAGAAGCACTACAAGTAGGAAGTGAGTTACTTTCACTCTGTCGAAAAATGATAATGAGGAATTAATCAAAAAATCCGCGAAGTGAGCGATTAAAGTGTGCCAGTGGCTAATGCACTTACCTCAATGCAATTAAGTACGTTTTTAAAGAATCCCATTGGGTCTGTAAAAATGTGAAAACAATTATATTTAGACCTCAGATATTTATTTTATGTACATATACATATATATTCACTGAAAAAAACACAAAGGTTACAGGGAAGTTATAGTTAGGCTCCGATTTAATTCGTACAAACCATTGAAATTCAGCAGTTATAGTTACCTGAGCTAACTATGACTTACGCCCCTGCAATGCTTTGCTTGTGACCTCACATATTACATCACTCATGATATGATCAGTGCCATCAATTATTACATCACTTGACATCTCAAATGATATCACTGATGACATCATCCAGTGGGTGTGTTTCGTAAAAGTTTCTGAGAGTTAAAGATATATACTATGCTACAGTATAAGTTAAATTATCATTCTTTTTGTACTACTGAGTGATACTGTTTCTAATATACATTTTCTGAGTGACACTGTCACAGTGTATATCAGTGTGTGAGTTGGTCTCTGAATGGCTGTTTGGGATTGTGAGTGGCTGTATGGGTTAATAAGTGGGTGCAAGAATAGCTGTATGGGTGAGGGAGTGTGTTGATGGCTGTATGGGTAGGTGTGTGTGTGGGTGAGTGGCTGTATCGGTGAATGTAGTGATTGTGTGAGTGGCTCTATGAATGGATGAGTGTGTATGTGAGGGCTGTATGGGCGACTGAGTGGATGTGTGAATGGCTCAATGGGTGAGTGACTGGGTGTATAAGTGGATGTATGGGTAAGTGAGTAGCTGTTTGACTGGGTGAGTGTGTATCTTAGTGGCTGTTTTGCACAGTAAGTATTTCGGAGAATGGTTGTTTATAGATGAATGAGTGGGTGTGTGAGTGATTGTATTGATGTATGAATGGGTATGTTTGTGGTTTTGTGGATGAGTGAGTGTTTGTGTGAGTGGCTGCTTGGGTGTGTGAATGAATATGTGAGTGGTTGTATGGGTGTGTGTAAGTGGCTGCATGGGTATGTGAGTGCGAGTGATTTGTTGGTGTGTGAGTGGCTGTATGGATCTGCGAGTGGCTGTATGGGTGAGTGAGTGAGTGAGTGAGTAAGTGGTTATGTGAATGGCTGTATGAGTGAGTGAGTATATGTGTGTTAATATAATGAACAGAGAAGTCTCCACCAGAACTATATCAAGAGGTGCTAATTAGGTCACCAAGGAAACAGTCTCCCTCCCTAGAGAAAAGGATCAAACAACAAAATATGAGAGCAAATCCATAATTACATTTTTAATCAGTATTCATATATGTGCAATCCATTAGTTTCAATAAATGCAATGTCAAAAAAGCAAGCATGTACAACACAAATATATACAGACCCCCACAAGTAACAATCATTCAAACAAACAATCATACACATACTCTCTCGCTCACATTCGTCCTGATCCTAGAGGATTCACTAACATTTTCAGTCTGCGTACTGCAATACTGCAAGTCATGCGACAATTGAGTCATAGTGGGTATAGAGCCATGTGCCCAACTGATCGTCACTCTACGCTTCGCTAGGAGCAATCCCGTGTCTACCATCCTCCACACCCCATTGAGAGCCTGCTTAGATTATCCCAGTAGGGCTAACTCGGGGTCCGGGGTCAGTGTCAAGTCAATTATTTTCCCCAGTTCACCAAAAACAGACTCCTAAAACGTGTATATCCCCGGGTAGGTGCCAGGCCATATGTAAGAAGTCTGCGGTCTGCTCGCTACATCACTCACAAGCCGGGCTATCCCTCAACCCATATCTATGTTGCCTCACTGGTATGTAGTATACTCTGTTTAAGTATTTGAAATGGATCAGCCTATGTTTGCCATTTAGGGAAATGCGTTGTGTGCTAGTGCAGCAATAAGCCCACATGGGGTCATCTATAATCTGTTGCAGGTCCCGCTGCCAGGCAAGCCTGGCCTTGGTGTACTGGTTAGCCCTATGGGACATTGACAGCTTATAAATATTAGAAACCATCTTGCGGGACAACTGCGCTTTGATAATATAGGTCAGTTCCCTTAGCTCTGGGGGCTCCTGGAGGTCCTCCCCTAATATATTGTGTAGTGTGTGTCTCGCTCTGTGGAATTGGAACTGCAGAAGCAGAGTATTAGCGATGGCCGATATTCCAGATCCTCTCACCTTCTTGCTACCCCATTGCAGAAAAGGTCACCGGCAGTCAGGATATTCAGTGTGTGTAGAGCACGTATAACCCCCCTATCGTTGCACGGCAACAACCAATAGGATCATTTGAGCGGCATGGCTGGGGAATACAGAAGTGCTCCAGCCTGAAATAGTAGCAGACGATGCCAGGCATGACTAGTCGCATTGATGGAATCGAGTATTCCTGTTCTGCGATCAATGGTTTCAAATAGCATGGCTGGTAGGTTCAGCGGGTCAGCTGTGATCGACTCTATATGGAGAGGGGGAATATCTGGCTGGCCATGAATAAAGTAGTAAGATTGTGCGGCTTGGGCCGCCCTAAAGTATAAATTCAGATCAGGTGCACCTAGCCCCCCCATGTGGTATGGTAAGGTGAGTATCTGCCATTTGACCCTCGCTTGTTTGCCCGCCCAAGCCAATCTTATCAACAATGTTGTGACACAGTGAAACAAGCATTTACAATGCAACGGTTTCACCTTTGTAAAAGTTAGAGCTATTGGCATTGTAAATGACATTTTTTATTTATGTGTTGGTTTTGAAAACAGATAAATAAATGGCATTGCCATTTACAATGCCAATAGCTTAATCTCTGGCAAACAGTAAAAATGATTAATAATAACTAACCTCCTTATCAAAGGACCAAAAACCCTGCTTTAAGTTGCAGTCATTAAAGAGCTTGCTGACAATTAGGAGCTCCCTGAGTGATGGTGTGTGTTTTGTAGGTGTGTGTGTGTGTGTGTGTGCACGTGTGTATTGGTGACATGCAATGCTCACATTCAATTAGGAGCTCCCTGAGTGATGGTGTGTGTGTTTGTAGGTGTGTGTGCGCATGTGAGTATGCACATGTGTGTGTGCATGATCATTGTGTGAATGAAGGTTCACGAATGTGTATGAATGTGCGCATGTGAGTGAGTGTGCATATGCATGGATCCACAAGGCATGAAAATGTATGTGCCACTCTAGTTCGTTGTGCCGATACTAAGTAACTGTGAGTACTGGCCCATTTAAAGCACTGAATAAACGTGTTACCAATGTTTCCCTGCGTGTTCCATTTATTCCTTGTATGCAACAATGAGTAGAAAGGAAACAGAAAACAAAGAACGTGGAGACATTAACATTAAGTTGAAACTTAAAAGAAGCTGTTTTTTTTGCACGAGACTCTACAACCAACATTAAAGTGAACAAATTAAACCCAAGCTATCAGAATTACATGCATTTAAAAACATACAACGGAAAGAACACGAGATATTAAAAATAAAGTAATGCTTATAAATGCACAATATTATTACTGCAATATGCGAACATGAAACAAATGCATACATAAGAAGCATATTGCTAAGTAGCTACTGTGCGATCAACGAGATTATTTCGTGATAAACACATCGTAAGAAAAAAGCAACACAGAGATAGCTTAAAAAGTACATAAAACGTACTTTATACTTGTTTATTAAAGAAGATGGAAAGAGACTAAGTAACATAGACAATACACAGAAACAAGTTTAATAATGATGCATGCCAGGATAGCGGTGTCGAGGCGATGACTTAATTACTTGCCAAGCTAGGAAGAAAGGGGCAGTCGTAACATAGTCTTACCCAACCTGCCTTCGAGATTGCCTTTAAACTATGCATCCCCATCAAGCTGCAGTGCATGGTCGAGCCGGCGAGACAGCGCCCTGTGCCCCCAGAGACACCCATGGGACAGCCTCTGTGCCAGGTGCACCAGGAGCTGCAGAACACGGGGGAGCAGGTGAGACCGCTCCTTGTGCCCCCAGGGAGACCCAGGCGGCAGAATCAGTGGGAGCAGCGGGAGCTGCTGTGCATGGTGGAGCAGGTGAGACAGCTCTCAGTGCCACCAGTGAGACCCAGGGGGCAGCCTCTGTGCCAGGAGCACCGGGAGCTGCTGAAAGGAGCCCGGATGACGGACCTGAAGCCCCCCTGCCCGGGGTGCAGCATCCTAGCGGAGCACACCGCTCTAGCACCTCAATATCTTGTAAAGAAAATCAGGACTCCCAACAGAACAGAACTCACTGTAGATTTCTAATAATCAATTGTGAAGCCAGAAACTGCACTTGGCCCACACACCCAACAGTTGATGCTTTCGGGTGGAGTGGACTATAAATATATATCAACATATGTCTTACCGGCAACAAAGGTTGGGCAGCAGACGGGCCAACTACTCCCTCCCAGTGCCCTGATCATTCGTAGCCGCTCACCACCCAAGACCTGCCTCACACTTACTCCAACAGAGGCAGACACCTGGAAACACCGGCACATACATATAGGCTCACTGGCAGTCGAGGGCAGCAGCAGGGGGGGGGCAAACTCCACTCCACTCCACTGACAATGGACAGGAAAACTTGAAAATCAGCCCTGGGTCTGCCACAATGTGCGCTGTCCTGCCAGGCCCATCGCTGAACCTCATCAAAAGTAACCCCGGACCCATATCACAGTTGTTAGGGCTCATCCGCCAGGTACAGGTTGTCTCCAGTGAAGTGTGCACGGGACCGACGTCTGGACACCCCCACCCCACTCTGAGGGTAACAAAAACAAGGTGATGGGTGGAATGCTTGAATTACTCACTGTGCGGCTGTAACTAAACTAAACCCAACTGAAAAGCACCAACTGGGGGAACATTAGGGGATGGGTGGGTGCAGAGTACCATAGCTGTACTACAGTGAGGCATTCCTTGCGCCCATCAATAAAAGCGATTCTTTTTTAAACCCTCTATTACACTCCACTCAAGCACTACTAACGCAAACGTTCACTCAAGTGCTGTAAAACGCTAGAAAATTACTAATAGCAGGTTGCTGCTAGGAGCCCAAAGCCGTCGGCTTCTCAGAGACATCAGTAAAACGAGAAAAATATAGAAACTGCCAAAATCCATCGGCTTTCGTAAAGCATATTTTACAACACTTGTATTTCCATTCGACCACTGGTAGGGCCCTTCCCTGCCCTTGACTCCTGCCCCATCGCCACACCGTGCTACCACGAGCCTGCACACCACACACCATACATCAGTGTTACTTACCACAGTCCACATATGAAACGTTCCCGACAGACTCCCCTCCGAGCTCACTTACAAATCGCTAATAGACGGCAACGAGCAGTTTATTCACCAGTTCCTTTTATGGACTCCGACAAAGCGCATTTCCCTCCATGCCTGACCCTACTCGCTCACGCCTCAGCCCGCAGGCCGGCGCTGCGAGGGTCGCCGTGCGTCTAATAAGCGCCTAATTCACTCTAGGCTCGTAGGACGGGTGATGAAAATCCTGCCTGGGTGGACGGGTGCAGGGAAGGGCGGACAGGTGCGTTTTTACTCGCCGTCATTTTGGGATATTGTTAAAAGTTGGGGGTACTTTAGTTGTCTGGTTCTTCCCTTGCTTTACGTCACCAAAGAGGAGGTAATGGGGAACAAGTTGGCACAATGCACAGATCAGGAGGGGAAATTTGATCTTTGCAGTGGATAAACATGAGAGGCGCGTTCAGCTTGAAACAAAAATACTCATAGATGTGAGAGGTACACTGTGCAGACGGCGACGAGGAACACAATTTAACCGAGAGCAATCACAAAATTGAATACACCCTACAAAAAGTGTCTTTTGTAGATCTGATCAGATCTCAAGAGTCTCGCATGGCAGAGTTTGATCACTACACACCTCCCCTACCACTGGCCTCAATTCTTACAGCGCCCCCTGCTCCGAAAGTAGTACGGAATTGTTATTACAGTTAGCACTTTATGTAGCAAGCTTCAGGAGGGTAGGCAGCCCGTTAGTACCACGTTATGGGATCCCGGGAAATAGATTGTCAGCTTTAGAGAGGCGCACAGAAGAGCAGAGGCCTACGAAGGGAACACCTCTATATTAAACGTGCCGCCGCCATCATCGAAAGCACACTTAAAGCACCTGTCACACCTCCCGCCGACGTCCGGTGTGTGCAGGTACACCCCAGGTGCCCACACCAGAGCCTCCACGTGTGACGGACGCGGCCTGTACCGCTGACCCAACACACCCACGAGTGCGGCCCGCGGCAGTGCTGGCCCGAGCCCCATCGCACAGCAGCAGCGTGGGAAGCGGGGCCCCGGGGATTAGAGGCAGCGGCTCTGCGCGGCCCGGTGGCAGCCGGCCAGCGCTGTGCCAGTTCGCAGCCGTGCACTGCTAGGGAGGCGCCCGGCTGGATCCTGTCCCCAGGGACTGTCTGCAGCCCCGCTGGGGTGAGGGAGGCCTGCATCGGAGCAGCGAAGGATCGCGCACTGCCAAGGAGGCGATCGGCGGATTCAGCCCCCAGGGCCTTCCTTGTATAGAGAAGGATCGCGCAGTGCCAAACCTTGCACTGCTAAGGCGGCGCCCGGCTGCATTCTGCCCCCAGGGCCCGCCTGCAGCCCCACGGGGAGGGGGTGCCTCTGCACAACGAAGGATCGCCCAGTGCGCAGGCTTGTGCTGGTAAGGTGCTGGTAAGGTGCTGCCCGGCGGATTCAGCCCCCGGGACCTGCCTGCAGCCCCACTGTGGGATGGGGGTCGCTTCCAACAACACAAGGGCTGTGCCTGGCCTCACTGAAGCCCTGGGCACTCACGTCGAAAGTGCTGCTCCTGCAAACACGTCAAACAAAAGGGTTTTGCATCAGCGGAAGATGCTTTAACTAGGAAACCCGTGTGACCTCACGACGCCCCTACAAGAAGGGCTCCGGCAAACACACACGATGGATGCCACCAGGCGGCTATGACCCACCCACTGCTGTGCTCATAAAGGCAGCGAGAGCGTGGCATAACCCTGCAGCTCGGACAGGCAAGGAAATCCACATCACGACCCTGGGGATTCAGGTCAACTAGTAGCCATGAGCCACAAACCGCCTGACGCAGAAGATCGCTCTGGTGTCGACTGGCGAGCAGGCATGGGGGGGCTAAAAACGTTTACCTAACTTTGATGACGGACCATGTCGGGTTAATAGGAACGATTATGGTACGTGACTTAGCAAGAGCATCATGAAACCAACGAAAACGAACCACCTGGCCACAATAAAGCTGAACAAGCACTCACCTGGACTTCCTCCGGCGGCGGTCGGTCGCGGAATGGCCAAAATGAACCTCGACGAGCAAAAAAAAATAAACCCCGCCCACCGCCGCACTGACGTGACAAAAGGGTCCGGATGAGTAAAATTCTCAGAAACGCCCACGAGTCGCCTCGCAGGATGACGGACGCCTCTGTTTGCCAATGGCTAGCGTCCATTTATGGAGCTAGCCAATGGGAAACAGAGGCGGGATGAACATCCATACTGTTAACAAAAGTTTTCGCCTGGGCGGAGCACTGCGTGCTACGGCCAGGCGAAACCTAAAAAGGAGCTTGGCAACACAGGTTTTAGATTTGTTAACACGTAGGCCTGACACTGTTCCAAAGGCCTCCAAGCACGCTATGGCCTGCTTGTATATAAATAGGTATATCATTTGCATAGAGGGATATAATATGCTCATGCCCAAACATATGTATGCTGTTGCCTCTGCATTCTCATCTAATCAACTGCACCTGGGGTTCTATAGTCAGTGCGAACAGTAACAGAGAGAGCGGGCATCCTTGTTTAGTCCCTCTGCAGACCACATATTGCGCGGAAAACATGTTACCCATTTTGACTCGGGCTGTCGGAGCTGTATACAACAGCCATACCCATCTGACCCAGTCCCGTCCCAGCCACACGGGCGACATGACCTCCAAAAGATAATCTCATCTGACTGTGTCGAAAGCCTTCTCAAGGTCGACCAACATCAGCAACACGTTCTCGCTCTCTAGAGCCTCTGGATGGTGCATTACATGATATAGTCGTCTAAGGTTTTGAGAGGTGTTGCGCGTGAGGTTAAAGCCACTCGGGTCCTCACGTACGAGGCCCTGCATATGTAGAAGCAGGCGATGTGCCAGGACATTACTTATTTATTCATTTTATTTTATTTTATTTGTTTATAGAATGCCAGAATCGACTCCCACGGGATTATCTCTGCGCTTCAGGCAGGCATCATATGTATATACAGGTGCAGCAGAAGTCAGAAACAGAAAAGGGTACTCTTAAGCAGTTTCCTAAAGCAAAGATGATTTGAACAGTGCCTTAAATGTAGAGGAAGCTCATTCCAATACCGTGGGCCAAGGTAGGAGAGGACTTTTCCCCCCAGTCTTGCTCTCCTAGCTCGGGGGACCTCCTGCAGATGTTTGGAGCTGGACCAGAGAGACCTTGAGGGTCAATAGGGGGTACATTTTTTCCGAAAGATAACTAGGGCCAAGGTTAAGGAGTGCCTTGCGGATGGTACAGCAGATTTTGAATTTTATTTGTTGGCGTATGGGGAGCCAATGAAGTTGCAGAAGAAGGGGACGAGAGGCTGTTCTGGAAGGCATATTCAAAACCAGTTGTGCCGTTGTGTTCTGGACCACCTGAAGTCTGTTGATTGAGGTCTCATTAGCAGAGATCAGTAGACCGTTACAGTAGTCCAGACGGTTTAATATGAGAGCCGGAGTAAGAGTCTTCCGAGTAGAGTCTGTATGGAGAGGAAAGACTTGACGCAGTAGCCCCAGAGTATGGAAGCAGATACCCACTGTCTGAGCTACGTGCTCCTTAAAAGTAAGGGCTTGGTCCAGACTGATGCCTAAGTTCTTAACAGAAACTTTAGGAGCAGGGGGAACACCAAAGTCGGTCGGCCTCCACTCGGGCGACCACAATAGGGGGGCCTCTCCGAAGAGCAAGTTCTCTGTTTTCCCGACGTTACATTGGAGGAGATTGCTTTTCATCCAGTGTGAGATAGCTCTCATTCCAGAAGAGAAGGTTGTCTGTACAGAGGGAGTGAATTTGTTGAACGGGAAAAGCAGCTGTGTGTCATCGGCATATGATATTGGAATAAACCTATGGGTCCTTAGGTCACTGGCCAAGGGAGCAACATAGATAATAAAGAGGGTGGGGCTTAGACATGAGCCCTGAGGTGCTCCCTTGGATAGTTTCCTGGGTGCTGAACGAAATGGTCCCAAGTTGACGGTCTGGGATCGGCCTGATAGAAAATTCGACATCCACTGAAAAGCGGAGTCTTTTAGTCCGATCTCCTTCATTCTCCTGAGCAATATTTGATGAGAGACCATGTCGAATGCGGCCGATAGGTCCAATAGCAACAGAATCATCGTAGAGTGGCCCTTGTCTAGAGTCATTCTGATGTTATCGGTGACCACCAGCAGAGCTGATTCGGTGCTATGTTTGGGCCTAAAGCCTAACAGGGAGGGATCTAGACAGCCAGAACGTTCAACATGGTTTAAAAGATGTTTATTGACATGACTCTCAAGTATCTTGCTCAGGAAAGGGAGGAGCGAGATGGGACGGAGGTTAGTCAGATCATTTATAGGGACCTTGGCGTTCTTACAAATCGTGTAACCAGCGCAGCTTTCCATTCCGATGGGACATGACCCTCTTTTAATGAGAGATTGAGAAGATCTTCAATCTGCGGGGATAGTTGGGGGGCCAGGATGGTGGTAATGCTATCTGGAATCAAATCGCAGGGCGCACCCCGATTTTATTTTATGGATTAGAGTTATTACATCTGCTGTAGTTAGAGGAGGGAAGCTTTCAAGCAACAGCGGAGGGGCTGATTCTGGAGTGTCTAAAGTCAAAGGAGCCAGACACTGGCTTCCGGACAAAACCATTTTTTGATAAATGTGCTAAATTTTTTGTGTGAAAAATAGTGTGCAATATCGTTACACAATGTTTCTGTAGGTGTGTCAGGGTTCTCACAGGACTTGGGTTTTGTAAATTATTGCAAAATACGGTATAAAACCTTAGGGGCGTTGCCAGCCAGTACAAGTTGGTTGGCAATGTGGTTTTTGCATGCAGTTTTGATGTTACTATGGTAGTTGGACAGGGTAGCTAAGAACCACTTAGGATTTTAAAGTCTGTGTTCAGCATTGAGAGAGGGCAGAACTCAGTGACCTTTGCTCCTTGTAGCTTGACCTTAGGGAGAGGGATAACCACAGCGTCTTTTGTGGATTCCGGAAGTTGGCCTAGTTCCCCTGCTTCCGTATACATTTTCACTGATTGCGGGATTAAGGTCCCAGCATAGATTGCATAAAACTCAGCTGGAAGGCCGTTCAGGCGTGGTGTCTTACCCCTGGCCATATCCTTAATCGCCCCCCTCCCTTGCTGTTCTGTTATTGGTTTCCCCAGACCTTCACAATCATCTTCTGGGAGAGTGGTCAGCCCCAAGCTGGCTAAAAAAAGTCAGTTGTGTGTCATGTGGAAGTACTATGGGTGTGGTGTATAACCACATGTAATAATTGAAGAGCTCTATATTGATAGATGTCTGGGAGTATAGTGACCTACCACCTTCCTGTATCATGTCCCTGTGTATCTGGCCTAATGAGTCATGCCAGTAGCTGTCCTGCCCTGCCCTCCTCTTCATGTGTTTTTGCAATACACTGTTTATAATCATGACAGCATAGTCCTTCCAATGTGGATTTGTACTTTTCCATTGCGTCTCAGATTCCCTCAACTGTGCTCTCCCGGGTGACCCGGGTCTTGTCTAGTTTTTTGTAGCTTGTCTTCAATAGTTTGAAGTTCCTCATCCAGTTCTCCCTGAGCACCCACCATCATTCTGATGCACCAAGCCCTTGTCACCACCTTGAAGGCCTCCCACTGCACAAGTCCTGTGGTAGCTGTGCGCTAATTCTGTGCAAAATAAGCAGAGATCGTTTCTGTCGGGGTGTTACGATAGTGTGCGTCTTCTAGGGAGGTTGGGTTGAGCCACCACGTCGGGGCGGGTGGGCGTTCCCCCATCAGCCTGAACCCCATTAGCACAGGGCTGGGGTCAGACATTGTTTGTCCTAGGTATTCTGAATGCGTGATATATTGAGTGAACCTCTGGGAGCACACAAATCTTTCTATTCGGGTATGCAGTCTATGAATGTGTGAGTATTATGTGAACACTTGTTCTTCTGCATGTTGGGCCCTCCAAACGTCTGCCAGTTCCCAATGTTCAAGCTACTCCCTCAATTCTTTAGCTAGTTTATTTGCTCCTGTACCCAATAGAAGAGGTGTGAAGCGATCTAAAGTCACATCTAGGACACAGTTAAAATCACCCCCAATCAGCAGGCTGTCAATCGGCACATTGACCAAATACGTGGAAAGGGAGTTAAAGAATGAAGTTTGTTCTTGGTTCGGTGCATATAGGCATCCCAACATGATCTCCCTTCCAGCTAGTCTGCCTCCACCAAGAAAAACCTACATTCTTTATCTATGATTGAGCGTGCGTGTTCAAATGGGACTCCCGCCCTCACACATATCAAGGCCCCTCTGGCATATGCCGATTAGGAAGTGGCATAAAGTTGGCCACAAGAGCCTCCTGGCTCTTGTTCACAGGCATCACAGGTGATGGAAGCACCAACAAACAACGGCGATATGTTTCCCTGCAGTGGGATTCTCTCAGGTGAGTTCACTTTCACGCTGTGCACATTGGGACTTGTAGTGCTGTTTTATGATTACTACTCTCCAGTGGATGTGCTCTGTTAGCTGCTGATTATGATTATTATGAAAGCCCTCCAGTGGGCCCCCTACACCCATGTACAGTCTATTTGACATCTTTTGTGGCCACGGTGAGGCAGCGATAGGTTCTGTGCCCCTTCAGCACCACTAAGCTTGACACGGCGGTACGACTTTCACGGTGGGACAGCCATTAAATACTAGGCGTGGGCGGAATTTGTGTAGTCGCACTACGCAAACCTCAGCGAAACAGCAAAAAATCTCTGTGAGCACGCGGAAATTCTGCGAACATGCGGAATTGCTTGCCTCGCCCATTCGCAATGTGTTTGTGTGTGCTCGCAGGGAATTATGTTGCTAACTTGCCTATGCGGTCGCTAATGGGCGCAACCATTTTGTTTTTCACTTGTCTCACCCGTTCGCAAAGCCTATTTCCTGTTCCGGGTCACGTATTGCATGCTCCAGCTCGTTCGGTATGAGTATTTTCTGTTCGGGAATGCGTATTACATGTTCACGATGATTTTTGCGTATTCGGGGGGAACTATCGCGCAAACTTGCCCATGCGGTCGCAACGGGCGCAGCCATCTTGTTTTTCATTCTATTGCTATGGTTCTGGGCCTGGTTTTCTATCCTCCCTCTATCTTTGCAATCCTTTGTTTCTGTACACTTTTTAAATCTTTTTTTAATTTATTATCTATCTCTCTATTTTCCTGATTCTATATTTTGAGTTTTTTCTACTTTTTGTTATTTTTTCTTCTACTTTTTTACTCTTTTGCTATAACTTGATTTTTCTTTTACTCACTTTTCCAATCCCTCCCTTTTCTTTTCTGCCCCCCGAGTCCCAGAGCCATGGCCAAAGGAGAGGGCAGGGCCAAGGGCAAGGCTTCCCATGGCTGCGGCCGCGACCGCCTTCCCTGGGGAAGGTCTTGCCCACACGGGGTGCAGGCAAGGGCCTTATTTCATGAGGCGGAGGTGGCCTATCTTGTTTTTTTTGTCCAGCACCACCTCCCCTTAACCCTGGCAGGAGGCAGCAGGCCTGGTCCCCGGAGCATCGCAAGTGGTGAGGAAAGACGCGCCGGGCAGTGTTTCGCTGCTCTGGTGTCCGGCGCACCGATACCCAGCTGACGCACTAGTGGTTCAACATCCTTGACCGGGAGCAGGACCTCCTGGACCTGCTAGGAGTGGAGGTCCCGGGGCTTGGAGAATAGCTATTTAATATGACTTATTTGTGTTCTTCTGCTCTGTGTTATAGATTGTAAATACATTTTTTTCCCCAAAATGCAAGAATGCTGCTGCTTACATTCCAGGTAAATTACATTTAAAAATCTTCTGTGATTGTTATGACACAGGTGCTCGGCGCTACTAATCTTACTTGTTTGCAACTTTTCGCTCTCTTAGCATGATTATGTAGGATCTTACTTTAGAGAACTTACGTTAGGTAATGCTAGAGAGACTCTAGTCCTTCCTTTGTCCTCCTGCCACTAATAGGAGATAGTGGTTAATTGATAGGTTTAGTTACTTGTCATTAGTAGGTAATTTTTTAGTGGTCTGCGTGATGCATCCTCTGTCACGTCACATGTTGCTGAGTGCTGCTTACCCCAGTCCTTAGTAGAACCTTTTGTAGTTTGTTTATTGAGTGGTAATATAGGCTTATTATCACTAGCAGAACATCAGCAGGAACCAACCAAATCTATAATTTGGTGTATGCAAAAATTTATGCACGGGTCCTCTATCTATGCATTTTGATGCTTAAAATAAATGGAAATGCAGACTTAGTGAACAATTGGCCCGTCTGGAATAGGTGAGATAGGTCAGGTGGTACTGAGGCTTAGTTAGTATTTTGGAACCGGAATGGAGCACTGAAATAGTGTTTATAAATATATTAAATAATAACAAGACTGACCAATAATCTCACAATACTAGTCAACCAGATTTAGATAGGTCAATTTTATTGCAATTGTTGTTTCCATAAATGTTGTTTTGAGCGTTTTTTTAAATATTTCATTTGTTTCACACCAATCATCCATGTTTGTCTATTTCTTTCTTACATCTTTCATGATCAGCACCCAGGGGCAGGAAGACAGGGTCGGAGTCAGCGGGAGTTGGGGAAGATGCCTCTCAGGGCCAGGAACGCTCCTCTACCAAGGGCTCTGCTGCTGGCTCCAGTAAGTCCTCCTGTCATTAATATTGATAATTATGCTTCCCTAACTTTTACTGCACCAGCACCTTATTTTTTCCAAAATATTATTTTGATTTCCTAATTCTATTTTTTACAAAATCTTCTTCAATATTCAATCTAGACAGATTCTAAATTCTTGTTATCCCTGCCTGTAACTGCCTCTGCTATGGCTCTACTACTACTACTATTAGTCTGTCTGTGGCTAAGCTTGCCCAGGTGGCCACTCTTTATTTAAAAGGTTTTAAATAAAACTCCGATTCACCAAACGCTCTAGCCACTGAGTCCAGTCCTTTGGGTTGTCCTCTTCTAGTCTTGTTAATCTTGAGGCTTTTCGAAAATTCCGACCAACAAAATGCCCAACCAGATATTTAACTATTTTTGATAGGATACTAGTACATACTACTACTGTTGTAGGGATTCTGCACATACAGAACTATGTACAGGACGTTTTTGATAGGAGGTTGGACCTTCCTTATACCTCACCCACAATCCCTTGACCAACTAGCTATAGTGTCTCATTAGCTCCCCGAACCCCCAGAAGGAACCCAATGATTAGACAACCCAGAACATAACACTACACCCGACCTCTCAGTCATGGAAGCAATGCACACCCTTTCGTTCACTCACTCGTTTAAGTCCACACCAAATACCACAGAGTCTATGTAAGTTCAAAAGGTTTATTTTCAACTAACAAGCTCTGTACATTGTTCTATAATGCAGTAAACGAGCTAGCACCAACAGCAAAATGCATAAGATTAAAACAATAAACATTGTTGCAACTACAAGTCCAGAGAAGACAAAAGGGGAAATCATGATAACTGAACAGTGGTTGAAGAACCACCCTCCCTTTGGCAGGAATATAGATCATATAAAATTATAAATGAAGATCTCTGAGCGTATTCCTGGGGACCCCTCACCTTAGAAGAACCTGGAAGTACTGGTTACATCATAAGCTCTGCAAAGCTCTGTTTCGTAGAAGGGAATCTACGGTCTGTAATAAGAAAAATGGTGCGCATTAGTATATTGCAAGCAATTCTCAGTCGTGCCAAAAGTGTAGCATGTTATGGCTAAGCAATATGGACTGACCACCAGAACTCCATAACAAAGTTGCTTGTTTTTCGAACTTGTACGCAGCGCTCAGACAGTAGCAGTATGAGCTCATGTGGGCTCAAAGGCTTCTTACACAACAAGCTGTGAGGTAACGTGCGCAAAAATAAAAGACACAATGCTCAAATATTTGCGCAGCTCAGGCTAACTTAGCAAAGAGACTAGCATGACCCTAGAGACCATAACACTACTAGTGTCTACGCTACTCTTATAGTACCAGTTTTGTACTAGTGATGTCTGTTGTATGTGTATGTATTAACTTTTGTTTGAATCTTGCTAGTGAAAAAGAATAAAAAGGGGGAGTTGTATATGGCATCTAAAAAATGTGTAATGTGTTTTCTAGGCGAACTACCAACTACCAGTGCCAGTGCCAGGGCCAGCGGCGATGGCGAAGCGGCCATTCTGGAGAGGACAGGAGATGCGGCAATCTGCAGGGGCTGCAGGGGATGAGACAGCAGCAGTGGCGGGCGGTCGTAAGTTACCCTTTCGTATTGACATTACACTGCAAGGTTGTACACTGTACTGTTGAAACTTAGTAAGTAAGAAGCTGTTGTGAACAACGGTTGAAGAAGACACCCTTTACTTAGCATTAGCAATAGCATGAGCGGAGGGAGTTAAGTAACCAATGGCCTCTTCTATCTGACTTCAACTCAGCTGTTAACGTTTTATGAAGAAGACTAAAAGTCAGATCAGATTACCTTGATGGGTGTGTTGAACGAAAAGGGAAAGAAGGGTGGAAGGGTGGGCGAGATGCAATATTTATGACTGGCAGAGAAGGATACGTGGGATGCATGCATAGGTGGCTGTTGGAATCGGATGCATGGGTGGTTGAAGGATAGGTGGAAGGTGAAAGAAAAGATGCCTGCCTGGGTGGGTGATACTGTATGGGTGGAGGATAGCAAAAATCCTCTGTGGTGTTTGGGTCAAACTCTAAGCCAAGGCAAGCAAGGAAAGAAAGGACGCATGGGTGGTGATTTAAATTTAAAAAAAAGAATCTATGTTTGTTGGTGAAACAAACTAAGGTTTGTTGAGAGATTAAGACGAATGATAGATGTTTACTTTGAATGGATGGATGCCTGAATGGTATCATCATAGATAGCATAGGTGGAGACTGTCACTGAATGAAGAGTCTTAGTTTGAAGAGAATGTGAAAGAAACCTCCCCAGAGTAGCAAAGCCAAGGAGAATATCATTTTTTTTCAGAATACTCCCTTGACCCACAGTAGTTTTCAAGCACATCATATATATTGTGTATGTATGTAGTTATCATCAAGCACCTTCCTCCGACTCAGAGGACAACTCCCTACCTATGTTGAGTTTTTTTCCGATTGTGTCAGCCAGCCTGCCATGGGTGGCCTATCGGCTGGTTACACAATCAATCAAAACAAAGTTCCTCATGTCGTCCCACATATAAGCAATGATCATTGGATCAGATATCAGCTGCCTTTTTCTAGTAGTCAGGGCAGGGTAAAAGTGAAATTAAGCAGGTGCCCTTGATGTAACAGGGTCTGGCCTGTGCCACCCATGATAGAAAAAAACTAGCTTTCCCACCTGCAGACAGTAGTAAATAAAATTAACGTGAGTCTGCTTCATGACTCTAGTATGTTTGTCTTGGGCGCAGGCTGACTGAGCTGGCATGCCGGCTACATCAAAGTTACGTTAATTTGGCAAAACAAGAGAGAAGAGGAAGACTGGTGTACTGTGTACTCGAGTCCATACATAGTGATAGTATAATGCCAGAAACTCCCACAAATGTTAGAGGCCGAGGAAGTGGGAGGATAGATACATACCACAAATGTTATGTACTGTGCTTGCTAGTGCTACTGTGCCACTATGTGTTGAATTAATTTGTGTTACTGTTTTGCTAAGAGTATTGGTTAATAGTTTTTTTTCTTTCTTAATATAGCTACTCCTTCCCAAGAAAAACAATCCAGGAAGGTGTTGGCAGCCATGGCCAGACACCGGAAGCTGGAGGCCATCTGCCAAGAATATCAGCGACTGATGGCTTTGGCGGAGGAGGAGGAGGCGGAGGCAGCTGCAGTCACTCCTATGGCCCGGGCCCCAGCCAGGCCCCTCCAGTTATACGGCACCACAGCCAGGCAGCCTCCCGCCACCGCCCTTTAATATCCAGCACTGCTGCCCTCCCCGTCTAGTTACAACTGCAGGGCATATGCGTGCCACATGCTCCTCTGGAATGCGTGCCTAGAGGAACAGTTAGGGGAGGTGAAGAAGAGGCTAAAGGTCCTGGAGAAGGCAAACCGAAGATCCCACCAATAACTTGACCCTGTTGCATTGCCATTTTTAATCCTTTTTTTGGTGGGTGGGAATTGGGCGTTGCATTGGGGTTTATAGACATTTTGGACATTAGTTGGACTTTATCATTTTGGACATTGGGTGGGTTAGGGAGAAGGTTGGGTCAGGTGTTGTGGGATTTTTTTACAGAGTTTATTTTTGTTAGGGTATTAAATTATATTTCTACTTAAACATAGCAATACGTTGTTAGTGTATTGTGGGGGGGTTACTGTTTTACATCACAAACATGGTTGCCTTGCTGCTGCAGGGCCGCACCCAGTGTTGAATTTAATAATCTGACGATTTTGTAACACACAAACAGATAGATGCGGTACCCCTCACTGAGTGACTTGCCCTACTAGTACTGTCAGTCTCTCCTCCTAGTCCATTATTATACCTCCCCCAAACATCTTATCTTATCTGTGATTGATGTTTAAGTTAGGCACAGCGATGGCTGCATGGCAACAATGGTTTGGTTTCCGAAGAGAATGGAGATGCCATGGATGTGTTGGTAGTAGTAGACACTGGCAGTAGCATTTGCAAAAAAAGAAAATGAGACAGTCAGTTGCCTGAGACTCTGGGAGGAATAGTAGAACAAAGTAAATAAAACACAATGGTTGCGGGATAGCCTAGTACAAAGTTACAAACTGTAGTTGTGTCGAGTCATTCGACTAGGCCTACACTCGACACAAGCGTAATCTTTAATGCTGTGTGTAGTATGATGACAAATCCAACTGATGCCGGCAATTAATGATGATGGATTAGGTTCCTTTAGTGAAAAAGTTACCTCGCAAATATACTGATCATGGGTGGGCAAACAGAAGAAGATCCTCGTCCTGCCTTGAAATTGAATTAGTGTTGCTTTTGCCACATCCGCCCCAGCAAGCTTGTGATCAATTATTGGTGTACATTTAATTTAGTCACACCTCAATAAATCACACAGCCCGGGGAAAGAGAGTTATGGTTTGATGAATGGTTGGGAAGGGGGGTTTGGGGAAAGGTTTGACAAAGAAAAATAGTACACATGGACAAACAACAACACACAATCTTTGTAGACGATCAAACTGCCAAGACTGCCAAGAATATCAGCGACTGATGGCTTTGGCGGAGGAGGCGGAGGCAGCTGCAGTCACTCCTATGGCCCGGGCCCCAGCCAGGCCCCTCCAGTTATACAGCACCACAGCCAGGCAGCCTCCCGCCACCGCCCTTCAATATCCAGCACTGCTGCCCTCCCCGTCTGGATACAACTGCAGGGCATATGCGCGCCACATGCTCCTCTGGAATGCGTGCCTAGAGGAACAGTTAGGGGAGGTGAAGAAGAGGCTAAAGGTCCTGGAGAAGGCAAACCGAAGATCCCACCAATAACTTGACCCTGTTGCATTGCCATTTTTAATCCTTTTTTTGGTGGGTGGGAATTGGGCGTTGCATTGGGTTTATAGACATTTTGGACATTAGTTGGACTTTATCATTTTGGACATTGGGTGGGTTAGGGAGAAGGTTGGGTCAGGTGTTGTGGGATTTTTTTACAGAGTTTATTTTTGTTAGGGTATTAAATTATATTTCTACTTAAACATAGCAATACGTTGTTAGTGTATTGTGGGGGGGTTACTGTTTTACATCACAAACATGGTTGCCTTGCTGCTGCAGGGCCGCACCCAGTGTTGAATTTAATAATCTGACGATTTTGTAACACACAAACAGATAGATGCGGTACCCCTCACTGAGTGACTTGCCCTACTAGTACTGTCAGTCTCTCCTCCTAGTCCATTATTATACTCCCCCCAAACATCTTATCTTATCTGTGATTGATGTTTAAGTTAGGCACAGCGATGGCTGCATGGCAACAATGGTTTGGTTTCCGAAGAGAATGGAGATGCCATGGATGTGTTGGTAGTAGTAGACACTGGCAGTAGCATTTGCAAAAAAAGAAAATGAGACAGTCAGTCGCCTGAGACTCTGGGAGGAATAGTAGAACAAAGTAAATAAAACACAATGGTTGCGGGATAGCCTAGTACAAAGTTACAAACTGTAGTTGTGTCGAGTCATTCAACTAGGCCTACACTCGACACAAGCGTAATCTTTAATGCTGTGTGTAGTATGATGACAAATCCAACTGATGCCGGCAATTAATGATGATGGATTAGGTTCCTTTAGTGAAAAAGTTACCTCGCAAATATACTGATCATGGGTGGGCAAGCAGAAGAAGATCCTCGTCCTGCCTTGAAATTGAATTAGTGTTGCTTTTGCCACATCCGCCGCAGCAAGCTTGTGATCAATTATTGGTGTACATTTAATTTAGTCACACCTCAATAAATCACACAGCCCGGGGAAAGAGAGTTATGGTTTGATGAATGGTTGGGAAGGGGGGTTTGGGGAAAGGTTTGACAAAGAAAAATAGTACACATGGACAAACAACAACACACAATCTTTGTAGACGATCATATCCATAAATCTGTTAAGGGAGAAAAAGGAAATGCATGCATGATGATGATACCTTGATGGTTAATGATAAGTAGTACTTATTATCTACTACTAGACAGTTAGGCAGTACAGGGCAGCAGTATAATAATATTATGCAATTTGCCTTGCCTGTCTGCCCTCAGAGAGACCCGGATTGCATAGTTTGTGTTCTGTTGTACCAGGTTTACTTTTAAAAATAGCAAAGAAAATGTAAAAATAGCTGTAGGGATGAATTATAAGCAGAGAGCAAACATAATAATAACAACAACACACAGTAGTAATGATTGAAGACAAAAAATGAATCAAATTATTTAAAAGATGCGAGTTGATACTGTTACTGTATGTTATCCTGGTCAAATCATAAGGAGTTGCTTCTCGGCATTCCTCTTGGTTCTCCCTTCCATGGACGCTCCGTTCATCCACCAGTCTCGGGTGACGCCACTGCCTGCCTGCCTGGCAGATATAAATTAATTGGTAAGGTAAGTGTGAGTTGTTTTTCCCAGTATTGCACAGGGTAAGGGCCGGCCTGTATTTGTAGATGGAAAAGCAAAGGGGCTATTGAAAAATCAAGTAGAAAATAAAATGCATAAATTAGTGGAGTGCAACATGAACGCTTTCAGAGGCGGCATGGATACATAGGGGCCCATTAGGATATCGGGCGGATCGCTACTGCCAGGCGATCCACCCGACATCCTTGTCCGGCCGCCACCCGTTTACTCCCGCCATATTACTATGGCGGGGGGGACCGTGGCGGATGGAAACACCGTCCGCTGCTTTTCTGCCCCTGTCGCCTTGCGGCGGTGGCGAAAAAGGGTGTATATGGTGGTGGTGTCTATCAGACACCGCCAGCCATATTAGCATGGGCTTTTGGGGGCCCCCTGCGGGTGAAGGCGAGGTGGGGGTGCACACGGGGGTACCTGTGGTACCCCCCAGTATTTGCATACACGAAGCGGCAGGCACCGCGCGGTGCCTGCCGCTTTGTGTATGCAAATGCATACATGCATTTTTAGCATTGTGGCGGGCGGTACTGAGAGCACATATACAGCAACATAGCATTTTACAAATTAAGTAACTAAGTCAATGCACCGCTGTCAGTCATACCACTACACTTGACTTCACCACGACACAGACATGTAGGTCTGCTGTGGTTGTTGTCGACTTGTTTACCTTTTATGCACTCATGAAACGCCCTGATTTATTCCATCAATCATCTCCGATCCTACTGAGTGACTGCGAAGATATTATGTTACTGTGGTCATCATGGTGTTGTCCAACTTAGTGTGCAGTGTGCAGATTGAGTCCCCTTTCCATATTCAAAATGCAATGGATCGCCCTGCAGTCATAGCTGCCAAGGTGTGAGATTGCTATGTGTGACATTTTCATAGTTTCAATGCAATTATGAGTGACATTTCAACATCTATGAGTTACAATTTATTGCGATCAAAATCAAGCAATGAAGACGAGAGAAACATAAATATCAGAAATTAAACCCACTGGAGCAACGAGAAACTCCAAGAAGATTTTAAAAACAGCAGCAAAGCATCAGGAATGGAAGAGCACTTAGAAGGGAATGTGCAAGGTGCTCTGCTTCTAAGGCTGTCACGGCACTGACCCCTGGCATCTCCAGCCTTTCCTGAGTTCTGAGGTTCTCCCTCTGTCCCATTATGCCTCTCCCTCCTAAGGGGACACCCAGGCTGCAGACTCACATATAGAACTCAAGTAGGGTTGTGCTACGTGTGGGAATATGCTCTGTTTCTTAAACATACCACTACCAACCAGGACCTCTAGCCCTCCTTGGATTCTATGGCACTCTCTCTGCCCTAGTGTGCCTCTTACACTCCTAAGGGGACACCCAGGCTGCAGGCACAGAGAGCACGTGAGAGATCAGCTGCCTACATTTAAAATTAAGAGTCAGTCAACACCACTGAATCATGGACACCACCACACACAGGCACAGCCATTGACTGGGCAAGAAGTAGCACTAAGCAACTGAGGCACACAGGTCACTGACAACCGACAGCAGTATTTCAAAAATGACCCCTCCACTCACTGACACTAAAAATAATTATATCACCAGCGCAGCCCAATTAAAACAAGTTAGTAGAGGCTGTGCGACTTAACTTATGTCACGAGGATGCGTGCTCGCTCCACTCAGGGACTACTGAAAAGTATTGTATAACTAACACTGCAGCCAGACAGATTACGATGGGAATATAGAAAGCAAGAGTTTTGATTGGTGTAAATGCTCAGCTGAATTAAGCTAATTTCTGTGCTCCTTAGTGATGGCTTGAGCGTAGGATCACGTGCGGACGGAGCAGTGCTAAGAAAAGAGTTCTCTGAAGATCCCCAAGTGGTGGCCTTACTATGTCGCCTGATGGAGCAGCACATTCTGTGCTCACCGTAAACCATGGCTGCCGGTGTTCCCATGGTGGGGCCGGAGATGAGTGAGCCCTCGGACTCTGAGGCAATGTGTCTGCGTGCGTGGCACAGGCACGCAGTAAGTATGTGCAAGAGATATGTATGGGCAGGGAGGCAGCATGACTGGCATCTGGGATTATCTTCAGTAGGGTGCCAGGCAAGCTCCGCCCGTGGTCCACCCCCGCTGCAATCATCGTGAACTTTATCACCTCTAGGCACTTGGGGGCATATTATCAAGGGTAGGCGATAAACTTATCACAGCTTTAGCGTCCGTTTACGGGTGAAAAGTGGCGATAAGTTTATCGCAATATCTTGCAAGGCCACGCCAGCGTGTGTTTTGCTGATTTTGCTCCAGTTTCCAGCACGCCTAACATTGCATCGCTAATGAGATGCAAAGTAGGCGTGTCTGTGGAAACAACATGGGTAAATATCGCAAAGGCAGCTTCGCGATATTTACAACGGGGGAAGCGATTATTTTAATCGCGGTAAGTATGCTTTAACGCAGGAATTTAACGTCTGTTAAATTCCTGACTAAGGCATACCTAACTTGGGAGGTGGATTCATGTGATACGACCCTGTGGGTCGTATCATCAAGCATATTGCCCTTTTCCATGGAACATCGCTGGAAAACCAGCGATGTTCCATGGAAAAGGGCAATATCGCTGGAATATACATCGCCATGGCGCTAAGCATTATTAATACGCTAGCCTGGCGAAATATTCTAGCGATAGAAAAAAATGTGGTATACAAGGTCAGCGATAATTATCGCTGCTGTTGCAAATATGCCCCTTGGTACTGCTCAAAAACTAAGGGCTAGTGCTAGCTGCCAGCTGAGTGGGCTCACACTGTGTATAGAGCTAGTTCAAATATGCGGCAAGGTTTTTATGCCAAAAACGAAGATTCCTTGTTTCCATACGGATTTAGCATACCACATTGCTCCACATTTTTAAATGTGTGTAACCCGCCTATCGACTATATCGGCCTAAATTTTCAGGCACAAACAAGATAAGCAGAATAAACAGAAAAGGATCGGTTAATTTTTTCTTTTCTCTAGAATGATGTTCACCTTATTCCAAGCAGCTGATTGTCCCTGCTGTGAGTTCTGTCTTCCTGACGGGCAGCAACTGAATGAACCTTACCGTGAGTGTGACGGACGACTCCCACGAGGTCCACTGCACTCTCCCTCAGCCGGGTTCTGAAATATTGAGTTCACAGCGGGCAGCAGCCATCATAAGCCCCACAGCACGGGGGGCCATGCCCTAGGAGCACTCAGCAACAGAGACAGCAGCACTGAAACAAGCAAGCACCAGCCGTCCGCATACCAGTGAGGCCCCATGGCGCCGACCTTCCCCTCAGGCTTCCAGTGTCGCTTTAGTAGGACATGACGTATCAAACAACCTGACTGGGCCCAGCCCTAAGTCAGGTTGTCTGAATCTGAGCCTCGTGGCGCCGCAGAATAATCACATTAAGATACATTGAAGAATGGTGAGACTGCCAGCCACGCCTTAGCTCCACACGAAGCCCCCAAGCCTGCAGGAGCAGCGCTCACATTGCACTGGCAGGGCGCTGTCACCTATCACACACAGTGCCTTTCACAGTGCTTCACAGTGACAGCTGACATTTCTGCAGAAACGTGTGACAATGCATTTCAGTGCAGTGATGCGGAGCACCACACTAAAATGCGTTAGTCTAACGTGTGATGCGTGATACTTGGCAGGATTGCTGCAGTAGAAGTACAAATTTGTAATTAAAAACAAGAAGGGAAAATTGCCTTGAGTTACTTTTAGTGTGTTGATTAGATAATAGTATACAATGAATTAATTTCATGCACACCAAACAACAACATAAATCACTCAGTCAGCGACAGCGTGCAATGCATGGCATCATTCATTACCTGTTCCTTCTCATCTTCAGTTAATGGGCAGTCTCTTTCGGCTCGGAAAGGAGGATAGCTATAGTAGTCATCACAATGTGTTCTACTTGTTTTGGAGGGACTCAACGAGGCAAGATGTTCTCTTTTCTTCTATTATGCTACATCCAATCATCATCTGGCTTGAGAGCAATGGATTGAGGGCAATTCAGGAGGATGGAGGAGCAGGACTCGGAGGAGTGGACTGAAATGCAGACAGCTGAAACTCATATATGGTAATAAAAAGACTAGAAGACGGTGGTGATGGATTTGTTGTGGATCGAAGTTTCAAACCAGAAAGACGGACACACAAATAAAAGTAAAGAAGGGAGGAAGACAGTAAGAAGTCCAAGCCTAATTGTCAGGGAAGTATAGCTCGTCCTCAAACTCTGGGGGTTCAACCAAAAGTAGGTAATCATCGTCTAACACACTACTACGGTCACCTGAGCAGCTGTCCTCATCTTCCTGCGTTGATTCATGCATTGTGTAATTCGGTGGTATAAAGTGCTGATTCATTTTGATCATGGTTAACCTCTCCATGTTTTTGGGCGAGATACTGGTTCTTCTTATTGTTACAATGGAATCAGCAGCACTAAAAACACGTTCAGAAGAGACACTTGTGACAGGGCAAGCCAGATAGTTTACCGCCAGCCTGCTGAGCTCTGACCATTGGCCCCTTTTCCTATACCAATACCGCAATGGGTTTTGATCAATGTAGACCTCTCTTGGGTCATCCAGATAGGCCTAGACTATCCGTTCAATGTTCAGTGGTGCTAAACTTTGTTTGGCCTCTTTTGTCTTTGCATCAGCACGGGACCTAGCAAGTCCTTGCTGTAAATACCAATCCTTTGCCGTTTTTACTGGGACTGGTGATGATGATCCAGTTCTTGCTGTTGTCGATAGTGTTGGTGACAGCTATGAGCCAAACGCACTGCCCTCGGTCTCTGAAATTGAACTTGGTGCCAGATGCCCGGCTGCAATACTTGTCATAGGTTTGAGTAGCGGGCCTTTAATTACCAGCTGTTGATTTTCCAATTTACTGGCTGCCTCAGCTATCCAACTTTTGTACCGGGCTACATCCACTTCTGAAAACGAAAGTAATGTCTTAATGTTCAGTGCCGATTTGTACCGTGGATCCAGAATTGTGGCTCACATGTAATGTTCTTGTGACAAAATCTTAGTTAGCACTTTCAGTTAAGCAAAGGGATAAGCTCTCCACCAACTCATATGCTTCTTTTTTTCCTCCACACCTATGTACGCTTCAGACACCTCCTTCAGCTGTTGCTCTAGCATGTGCAACAATGGGATAGCTTTGCCCATAGTACAGTCCTCCTTGCTGACTTCACGTGTGAAGACCTCAAAAGGAAAAAGCATCTCTGTCAGGCATTCAACTAGGCACCATTGGTCCATCTGAAGGGTCATGCCTTTCACAGTAGCATCCCCTCTTCACATTACATATTCATTGATTGGTCTGTACTGAGTTGAGTTCCAACGTGCTGCCACCTCCTGGACGAGTGCTTTTACTGGCATTCTATAGTCACTTTGAATGATGCTCAGCTGCTTCCAGGTTTTAAAAGAATTGCTGAAATAAGTGCATATTCTTCGGCAGTTGCTGACTATGGCTTCTTTTTTCAGAAAGTCTTGAACTATTAGGTTAGTGCAGTGCGCCAAACATGGGACCCTGATATAGCAACCAACCTCCATGGTCTTAAGTACATTACTTCAATTATCCGTAGCAACAAAACCAATGTTAAGCCCTTTTGGGCGCAACCATTCAAAGACCTTGCTGTTAAACTCTTCCAAAATGTTTGCAGCAGTATGAGATTTCTCCACGGCCAACATGGCTACAGTTGCATGTTTCTGAGTAGCATTAAAAATCTCAGCTGTGTCAACAGCACCTACTTCACATACTTTTCCTCTAACCCCCACAAAAGAGACCCAGTGTGCAGTGATGCACATGTAATCAGTGGCTTGGCAACTGGTCCACATGCCTGTTGTCAGGTGGATATTGTGAACAGCACTCTGATGCAAAGCTTGTCCAACCAATTCCAGCACATCATGATATAGTTCTGGAACAGCAACTCTTGTGAAATAGGACCGGCTGGGAACCTTCCACTTAGGGCAGATGGCTGACCAAATTCAAGGAAACCCACCCCTTCCACAAATGAAAAAGGGAGAAGGTCCATCGCTAACATTTTAGCCGGCTTTGCATTATACAACCGTGCAATTGGGTGGTTGCGTTGGTACTGCCCCTCTGACCTAAGCATGCTGTCAATGGTAGGCTGGATTATTTTCCTTTGTGGTGCATCTGTCTTCTTGAACCCAGTTAGGCTCAATGACAACGCACTTTTTCTCATTGCAGTACTCGGTTGCCTTGGTGTCTCAGCCTGACTCTTACTATGGTGCCACTGAGATGTTGCTGAGGATGTGGGCGGTACCACTACACTGCTAGGGACAGGGCTAGAAATGTCTCCCTCTTGTTCACCTTCCACCGTGATCATATCTTCCCCTACTTCTTCATCCCCAACAACAGCAATGGGTTCAGTCTTACTTTTTTCAAAGCGAAGTACGTGTGCCTCCCACTGGATACTGTGGTATATTTTGAGGTGACTTGTTTGGCCTCCAGTACCATAGTTTGTACCAAGCTTACCCCGCCTAGCAGCCTGCTGACAAATTGAGCATATAGCAATGTTCTCCTCCTTACTGCTAACCAAAAAGAAGTCCCAAACTGGGGAGGAGAACTTTCTGGTGCTGCTAGAGGTGCCACTTTCAATACCAGATGACCTGGAGGGTGTGCCTGGAATTTGACTCTGTGCAGTTACACTACCACTACATACTGAGGTGGGGGTTGAGATGGATGTAGGTCACGGCCGGGCCTCTGCAAATACAAATATGGAAGCTGGAAGTCGTGCTGGTGTTACCTGTGTTGGTGGTATCCATGCTACATCCCTCGCAGTGATTTTGGATAGGGCAATAATGCTGGTCTCCATCTCCTCTGGGCTGGGAGTGATGTTCATGATGACTGGGAAGTCATCATCATCATCCCCCTTTTGTACATCTACCTTCATAACTCTAAGGCTTTCTGGAATCTTCCTTTTCACTAGCCTTGTCTTGAGGCGTGCATCACTCTCAGACTGAGCTGGCGGCTTCCAAGTGGCATCTCGATCATCAGAAGCGGGACTTGAAGAAGATGTTGATGGACTAACCCTCCTTTTCCTTGCTGGGGTCTGGAAGACAATGGATCTTCTGAAACAGTCGCTTGCTCCTCTTCATCTGCCAAAAGCTCGATTTCCTGGACTGCCCCTACTTCAGGAGGAACAACTACTATTGTGGGCTGTTGTTGCGGCTGTTGTTGCAGTTGTTGTTGTGGCTGTTGTTGCGGCTGTGGTTCCGGCTGTTGTTGCGGCTGTGGTTGCGGCTGTGGTTCTGGCTGTTGTTCCGGCTGTTGTTCCAGCTGCTGTTGCAGCTGTTGTTACGGCTATTGTTGCCCACTTATCTGCTGAGTTTCCACCTGCGAGTGCATTCATTGGGTACTACTTTGCGATAATGACATTTCAACTTCACTGCTCGTTAGTAGACTGGCTACCACTGCCACACTCATGGCCGTGGGCCTAGGTTGGTGGGGTGGGCCTGCTGATGCGGAGATGCCGCTCCCAGCTTGGTCCCCGCCGGACACGCTGCTGCAGGCGTAGGTTTTCTTCTTTCCAAAAAACAACGAGGGCGGCACACCAGTCTTGGCAAGTACCACTTCCTTCTTCTGTTCTTCTTCTCACTGGCAACTTTCTTGGTACTGGAGGACCTGGTACCTTTCTTTGGAGCTGTCTTCTTTAGATGTCAGCAGGACGCAGGTGCACAAGTTGCAGAGATGTCTGTGGTCACAGGTGGACGTGCCGTTGTGCGTAGCAGGACTTCTGTCTTGCAGTACAACGGGTAATGATGACACCTCCTCCTCCGTCTTTTTGTGCACCTAAAAGCAAAGACACCAGGAGAAGAACATCAGTGAAATGTTGCATTTGTTGTTGTGGTTCAATTACTACTAGTACAAACAAACAAATAAAATGTATAACATAGTGTAGCCATTTGTGAGACTTTGTCAACAAGGGTTTTCATGGTATACTGTCTACACTCTCAGGAAGGATAGGAAAGAAGAGGAACAACAACAAAAATACAAATGTAATGGAAGTGGACCATGTTTGGCATTAAATTATTTGCTCATCACATCATTCAGGGAGCTGCAGCTGACAAAGGGAATGGATTGAAGCAGTAAGCCAAGAGGAAAACCAAGCAGGCCTAAATGGCAAAAGCAGCACACTTATAACACCCACCAGAAATGGCCACCAGCCACATCGACACTCACAAATCACAAGCAGCAAGCAGGAGGCCTGGAAAACAATGTACTGAAAACAGGCCTATAATAACCAGGAAAAAGTTGCATGCTAAACTATACTGCTTTGCCTGTAATGCAATAAAATGCAAAAACGATAATTCACAGGGCTAAACAAGGTCTTCAAGGTACACAACACACCACACACACAACAAGGGTATTTATTTAACAAACCCTAAAACTGAAACACACCCAAAAATACACATTTTGCAATTCAATCAAATGCCACCCATGCCCTAAATTATGTTTAAATTCAACAGAACACACATACACAGTTGTTTCAAGCACCCCTTACTACCCTTGAGCCTACTAGATGAAAGGCCTGTTGTCAGACTAGGCCACAAGCTTGCATGCCTATGGATAAAAACACACTGCCCGGCTTCAAAATGGCCACCAGCCACATGGCCAGGCCCACAACAACAAGAAACTGAAAACAGACAATGCAGGCCTATGGCAAAAAGTACACTGCCTGGCTTCAAAATGGCCACTAGCCTCATGGACAGGCCCACAACAACAAGAAACTGAAGACAGACAATGCAGGTTGATGGCAAAACGCAAACTGCCTGGCTTCAAAACGGCCACCAGCCTCATGGCCAGGCCCACAACAACAAGAAGCCTAGGCCACAAAGGAAACACATTAAGGCCTAAATGGCAGAAGCAGCACACTTATAACTCCCACCAGAAATGGCCACCAGCCACATGGACACTCACAAATCACAAGCAACAAGCAGGAGGCCTGGAAAACAACATACGGAAAACAGGCCTATAATAGCCAGGCAAAGGCTGCATGCTAAACCACACTGCTTTGCCTGTAATGCAATAAAATGCAAAAACAAAAATCCACAGGGCTAAACAAGGTCTGCAAGGTACACAACACACCCCACACAACAAACGCATTTATTTAACACACACCCAAAAACTGAAATACACCCAAAGATACACATTTTGCAATTTAATCCAATTCCATAAATGCCTTAAATGATGTTTAAATTCAACAGAACACACAGAAACAGTTGTTTCATCATGCACCCACCCATGACTAGCTCTGGGCCTCCTGGCTACCCACACCAATTTTTTTATTTTTTTTTTAAATGATGAAAAGTACCAAAATTGTAGTTGCAGCAACTGCAATGCCCCAATCGAACAAACAACAATACCAACTTACTTGTAAAATCTCAAATCCAAAAGTCCTCAAATCCATCGATAATGATGCAGCAGACACAAAGAGTGATCCCTCCGTCTCAAAATCCAAATGAAAACTGAACAGGAGATAGACAAAGCACTGAGAGGAGCCTGCTGGACAGGAACAGAAAGTTGGAGACTCTCTGGCATTTCCTCCCTCTCCCCAAAAATGTTTTCTTTTTAAAAAGGACTCCTTGCACAAGAAAAGGACGGCCAAATGTCAATCTGAGGAGTTTTTTTCATCCAAATCATCATTTTATAGAAGGCTTTATGCTGCTCGAGATATTATTCTTCTCCAGATTGAAAGTTTTGCGTGTTCGGGATCGCGAGCTTCACCAATATTCCGCCGGATATCCGATGGCACTTCCAAATGACGTGTTCGGAATCGCAATCTCTCTCGTGGTGCACAATGGTGTGGCGAATTACGTGTTCGCGATCGCACACTCTCACGGGATCAGGTGACCGGCTACCAAAATCTCAGGATAATTTCTTTGCCATACACGTTTCAAGACTCCTGGCCCTTGTTCACAGGCATCATAGGTAACGGAAGCACCAGCAAACAACAAGGGCTTTAATAATAATCATAATCAGCGGCTAACAGAGCACGCCCACTGGTAGGAAGCAGTCATAAAACAGCACTACAAACCCAATGTGCACGGCGTAAAAGTGAACTCACCTGAGAGCATCCCACTGGAGGGAAACATATCGCCATTGTTTGTTGCTGCTTCCGTTACCTGTGATGCCCGTGAACAAGAGCCAGGAGGCTTGAAACGCGTAAGGCAAAGAAATGATCCTGACACTAATGCCCAGCTTTGCTCCTGCAATTAATAAAGCACTAGAAAGTGAAGTGATTTGTTGTCGGAGTGTGATTTTATTTTTGGACAAACTTTGAAAGATATATATATATATATATATATATATATATATATATATATATATTGAAAGTTTTAAAAATGGAGAAAAAACCACAACACCCACAATGCACCGAATTTGTTTGTACAGGAAATGGCCACGTGCAGGGAACACCGCAATAAAAGAAGAACTTCACTCTGTGTACCCTTCTCCCGTGAACAAGGTCAGAGTCACCTGAACGAGAGGCTCTAACTTCCCTAAAGAATGATCAAAGTTTTGAAGTAAAAATAGCGGACAAAGGAGGGAATGTGGTGTTGTGGGACAGGGACATATACACCGCAGAGGCCATGGAACAACTAAACAACCCCTATTTCTATGAAGAATTAAAAACAAATCCACTGGATAAAATAAAAAGAGATTTGGACCAAAAATTACATCGATGGGAAATGAAAGGCCTAATAGATTTTGACGAAAAGAAATACCTAACAGTCGACTTCCCAAGAACGGCAACACTGTATTTTCTGCCGAAAATACACAAAAACCCCACAAAACCACCAGGGAGACCGATTGTGTCAGCCAATGGATCCCTGTTTGAACCCCTAGCAAATTTCATTGACTTCTATCTAAATCCCCAGGTGAAACAACTAAAATCCTACATAAAAGATACCACAGATTTTTTGTGTACTCTAAGAGACTTGACCTGGCAACCCAACTTCCAAATGATCACTATGGATGTGACCGCATTGTATACCAACATTGACAATGAATTGGGTTTAAACGCATGCAGATATTTCCTGAAAGAACGCAACATTCACTACAAAGACCACAATGATATGCTGATGGAGATGATCCAGAATATACTTACCAACAACATATTTATGTTTGGTGATCTGTTGTATCGACAAAAGAATGGGGCCGCAATGGGCTTCTCCTTCAGCCCAAGCTATGCTTGCATAGCTATGGGTTGGTGGGAGTAGACAGTAGCATGGGATCAAAAATATCAGGAATTCACCCAACATATCGTAACCTGGAAAAGGTTCATAGACGACCTGTTCATAGTGTGGAACGGGAGTGAGGAGAAGTTTCTGGAATATTTCACAATACTCAACACCATCACCCGTGCCTGAAATTTACCTATACATTAAACCAAACCAGGGCAATCTTTCTGGATACGGAAGCATATGTCACCAACAATCATATAGAAACAACACTTCATCGAAAGAGTACAGCTACGAATGCGACCCTTGAAGCTACCAGCTTCCACCAACAATCATTAATTTCCAGCATACCCTACGGAGAATTTCTCCGACTGAGAAGAATTTGTAGTGAGGAAACAGAGTGGAACAAACGAAGTAAGAATACCATCAAACGTTTCCAAAAGAGGAAATACAACCAAAAAATTGTACAAAAATGCTGGGAAAGAGCAAATCAGACAACAAGATCAGATTGTTTGAAAAAGAAAGAGGATCAGGCGTCAACTGAAGCAGAACCAATCAGATTAATCCTGAGTTACAGCCAAGAATTCAAAAAGAGAAACCAAATCCTAAGGAAAAATTGGAAAATTTTGCAACTGGATCCAGTCATAGGCAAAAAAATGGGCAAGCATCCGGTCACTACCTACAGAAGGGCGAAGAACCTACAAGATCAACTGGTTCATAGCGATTTCAAAAAAACAACAAAAAAGAAACTGTGGCTAAAAACGAAGGGCTTCGTCAAATGCTATAATTGCAAAGCGTGTGACATCGCCAAACCAACAACAGAAACAACAATGCCCAATAAGAAGATGTGGCAAATTAGAGAATGCATAACATGCAACAGCCAATACACAGTATATATGATCGAATGCCCCTGCAAATTAAGGTATATCGGCAGCACCATCTGCGAATTGAAGAAATGTATCCTCAAACATGTCCGTGCGACAGTACATAAAGACAGAAGCAACGCTGTTGCAAAACATATGGAGGCCCACCACAATGGAGACTGGAAACAGTTGCGATTCTGGGGATTAGAAACAATGGGGTATATTATCAAGGGGTTTTATCTCCGCTTTTTTGGCTTTAAAAGCCAAGAAAGCGGAGATAAAATTATCTCCCTATTACCAAGCTGTCGCTAACACCAGTTAGCGACAGCTAATAGGAGATAGCGACCATCATGGGCCCCACTTTGCATGTCAGTGATATTTATCACTAATGATATGCAAAGTGGGCGTGCCAAGATGTTAGCGACTGGAAACAGTCGCTAACATCGCTATCTCCTATTACCAACTTTTGGAGATATTTGCGCTAAGGGCGAATATCTCCAAAAGCTAACACCTGCCCTGAGCAGTTCTTAGCCATGTTATCCAATGGGAGGTGGATAACATGGCTAAGAGCATTTGCTCGATAATGCATGAATATCGCTGACTTTTCAGCGATATTCATGCATTGCGGGCGTTTTTTATCGCATTTGCGATAAACCTTGCTAATAGCAAGGTTTATCTGCGATAAAAATCGCCGATGTGCGGCGATAATTTTTGTCTCTAAACAAGTTAGAGACAAAAATTATCGCTAGTTGTTGATAATATACCCCAATGTCCCTGTCTGACAGGGGAGGTCATAAGGAGAAACCTCTGCGGCGAAAAGAGTCCAGGCACATACTCAATTTCAGGACAATGACCCCGTATGGCCTGAACCAATCTGAAGAACTTTACATACATCTTTAATGACTATAATGAAACTATTTAAATTATGAACTTCCGAAAGACAATCCCGTTTCATGCATAATCTCACGTATCTTAATTTATTTTAATTTTGTTTCTTTTTAATAACTCCCCCACACTTAGAAACCCTCACCTTTGGGAACAATTGTTCACCTCACTCTGAGATCCACTTCCAACATCCACTAAAATACGAGGATTATTCCCAAAGTTTACTTAGGCATTAAAGCCAAATGGATCGTCTCTTTGTTTAGTCTGACTTTGCCCACTGGAGGGCAGTAATGCACAGATGGTATAATACATATCGAGCATATAAACTGATGTAAAAACATCATGGGTAATGTTCCCCCAATGACCCAGAAGTCTGTGTAAAATGTTTATGAAAAATGTTGAAAGAAATGTGACATATTATTCTGTTGACGACACATAAAACTTTAAAACTACATCACCCAGAATCCTTGGGGAAAAAGTGGGAGTGGCCCAAACTAACCACTCTGGTTTTGGATACACCCTTTGGGGAGTGACCCTATGTAGAAAACTTTATTGATTGTTATAAGTTGTGAACATCCTTTTCACAAACTAACCGTGACCAAGACAGCGGAGGCTGTCGAAACGCGTTGGTTTTTTGTTTTGCTTTGAATACCCCTGGATTTAAGAATAAAAGAATAAGAATACTTCTTGGTGTGTTCTGCGACCTGGTTATTGCGACTCCAAGTTTCCTCGGTGAGAGGAATCGTTGTTTGGATGGATATATATATATATATACTAGCAGCCCGTCCCGACGTTGTCCGGGGGCAATCAGGGTTGTTTACAGCCTCCCTGCGCTCCTGTCCGCTAAACTTCACCTTTCCTCCGGCAATCAGGCTTGCTTACAGCCTCCCTGCGCTCCTGTCCGCTAAACTTCACCTTTCCTCCCCGCGCTCGTGTCGGCTGCAGTCGGCCAAACCCATGCCCCCAACCACCTACTCAGCCCACCACGGGCGCCTCTCACCTACCTCAGCCCACAGCGCAGTTGGCAAAAGTTCACCGCTCCTCCCCAAGGTCCTGTGTGCTAAACTTCACCGCTCCTCCCCGCGCTCCTGTCCGCTGCAGTCCACCAAACCCAGGCCCCCAACCACCTCCGCAGCCCACCGCGGGCGCCTCTCACCTACCTCAGCCCACAGCGCAGTCGGCAAAAGTTCACCGCTCCTCCCCAAGGTCCTGTGTGCTAAACTCCGCGCCCCGGTCTGCCGCTCCTCCGCGCGCTCCTGTCCGCCACTCCTCCTTGCGCTCCTGTCCGCCGATCCTCCCCGGGCTCCTGATGATGTCATCACGCACGTCGTTAGCGCACACGGCTGGCGCTACTTCCAAGGGACTACTTTTTTTTAACGTATATTTTCTAAAGAACGTATATTTTTGGGTGGTATATAGCCTATGTCACTCTGCAGACCCTGACAATTCCAATGATGTATTGGGTGTTAGGATTGGCGCTGTGGTTCCCGAGTTTATCCGCCTCAAAGGTTCACAGTTCTCTCTTTATAATAGTAGTATAGATATATATATATATATATGTATTTCAGTGGGCGGTCGGCCAGAATCTGTGTTCCTATCTGCTACGGGACCGGAGCTGAGCCACGGCAACCCCGGAAAACACTCAGGAGCAAGCAGTGAGAAGGTGCGCGGCAACGGGCAGGACATTCATTTCCAGGTACCCGTTTGCCGTTTTTGGTGCTGTTTAACATACTAGCCAAAGCATATAGCGCTTTATGAAATGGCCGCCGACAGACTACGCAATCGTGCACAGGCTGCAGAATCCATGTTTCTTGATTCCCCGGCTGGGGGGTCAATTAGTGCCATACCATCAATACAGGATACGGGAACTCCCACAATTAAAGACCTCTTTAAACAACTGGAGCGATTAATGCGGGCAGAGCAGTCCAAATGGTGGGAGCATCGATCTCTCTCTCGCTATTTGGAGGTGGGGCGGGTACCTAGGGGTTTGCGTAGTACCATTGCCCCCAGTTATGATGACCCGGACCCGGCTATGCTAGCGGAATGGGCAGAAGCCAATCTTGACTGCTCAAAGGTATACTTGCGTATTTTGGTAAAATATGCCGAAAGCGACCGTATAAAGCTCCAGTTGAAAATAGATGCATTGGAAGATGAGATTTCCAAACATGAAACCAATGATGCCATTACTAAGATACGGGCAGACATGATGATTCGCTTGGCTAAGGAGGAAGAAACAATCAAAAGAAGGAAAACATTCAAGTTTGAAAGAGACAGAGCTGACTATGCGAATGGCCAGGTTTTTACTTTTGCTAGAAAGTATGACGCTGTAAAAGCCAAAGCGCGCTCCAATTTGACCAATCAACAAGCAAGGGAAGAAACCTTGCTCCCTGCAACCTCTTTCTCGAGCTTAAGTTCGGCGGTGGAAAGTGATCCGGAAATGGACCCCAACCGTGATGCAGCTTTGGGGTTTACCAAACTCTCCTTGGCGCAGGAGGTGGATTGCCTGTGTCAGGATCGACGGGAAACTCTCCGTTCACACAAAGCCCGCGCTCCAAAAAACAGCGGGCAAACCGCAAACGCTGGGAACGCCGGAAATGCTGTTCCAGGAACATCAAAAGACAGCAATCAGGGCAAGTCAACTTATTGAAAGCGCAACCAGAAAAGAAATCGCAAACCCAAACAAAATCAGTGATTAATCTCACAAACTTGGAACTTACATCCGCGGAAACAGCGGTATTAAGTTTAGGACTTTCTTACTGTCCGCCCTGCAACATGAATTATGCGGACACACGAATGGATCTTTACAAATTCACGAGAAAATTGAAACTCAAAAAATTCTTTGATTTACATCCGAAGGATCCTATACCACCTACTATAACATCTAGTCCTACCTTCCAGAGCACCCAAAGCCAAGCCACTTTTAATACCATATGGGATTTACAGCAACAATCATCAGCGGGCAACTTGAGGGAAGTCCCACTTGAATTTCTTGGGAGTCAAACGACATCTTTTAAGCCCAAATCTACTTTCCAGCCAATTATGGCCCATGATAATTTGGATTCTTTTCAAGAGATTGTAGTGAGTGATATCAAACACCTGTACACCGCTATCAATAGAAAGAAATTTCAAATCTCCAAACAAAATCAATGTTATTACCAATTGATCAAGAAACTGAGATCCAATAACGACATCATTGTAAAAGAGGCCGATAAGGGCGGGAATGTCGTCCTCTGGCCGAGAAAGATGTATCTTGATCAAGCGGAACTGCAACTGAACGATATATCATGCTATCGCAGAAGTAACATTCAAATTGTGAAAAATTCTTGGACTGAACAAATTAACAAACTTCAGATTTGGCGAAGTGCAGGGCTCTTATCGCATGAGGAGTTTAGATACCTCAAAAAAGAACATCCGGTAATTCCCTCCTTCTACTTACTCCCCAAAGTGCATAAGGACAATTTGACACCGCCCGGACGCCCCATCATCTCGGCAATAGATAGTTCTTTGGAACATGTATCTAAATACATTGATTTCTTTCTCCAGCACCATGTCAGGAACCTGGGTTCTTTTGTAAAGGACTCCTTTGATTTCCTGGCAAAACTTGCAGAATTCATATGGGAAGATGACATGGTGCTCATGACTTTGGATGTTTCATCCCTCTATACGTCCATTAGGCATGTGGATGGTCTTAAGGCCTTGGACCATTACCTCAATAAAGACCTGCCTCATCCAACTGCACATAACAAAATGTTGATCGAAATGACCAAAATGTGCTTGGAACAGAACTTTTTCATTTTCAATGGCGTAATTTATCATCAGATAAGGGGTGTGGCAATGGGGGCCTGCTTCTCTCCCAGCTACGCGTGTTTACACGTCGGGCTGTGGGAGGAGCAGGTCCTGGCCACTCAATATCATGAGACCTTGTGCAACAACATCGCCCTTTATCTTCGCTACATTGATGATGTTTTTATTATTTGGAGAGGTAATCAGGAAAATGCCAGGGCTTTTGTTAATTTGATCAATGTGAACAATGTCAATCTCAACTTTACTGCAAATTTAAGTTCTGAAGTGATTTGTTTTTTGGATGTGGAGGTTTTTGTGAGGGATTCTACCCTGAATACCAGGCTCTACCGGAAACCCAGTGCTGGCAATACCATACTGCATTCGAATAGTCAACATCCCGCCCATTTGATTCGAAGCATTCCTTTCGGGGAAATGCTTCGAATCCGGCGGATTTGCAGCACTGATGCCGAATGTGCTATTGCACAAGAGGCATGTAAAGCACGTTTCCTTGAAAGGGGCTATTCCTTAGATGTTATTACGAAAGCCATTCGTCGTTCTAACTCTATAAGCAGGCAAGAGGCTCTTATTCCCAAATCTAGAAAAGATAACATGGTGAATTCTATGACAGAAAAGGGACAAATGAGTGCTCCACGACTCATTCTAGCTTTTAATCGCCAGCATGGAGCATTACGAAAAATCGTAAATAAAAACTGGAACTTGGTCCGTAGTGACCCTGTAATCGGTCCCAATATTGGTACCAAACCCATCCTGACCTTTAGGAAGTCCCCTTCCATGTCCAAAACCTTGGTGAGCAACACCTTAGAGCCCAAGATCTCCACTACTTGGGGGGCATTGAGGAAAGGCTTTAAAACATGCCCCCAATGTAAAGCCTGCCGCCAGGGTACTAACAGAACCCATTTCCAAAGCCCCTTCCAACAGCATCCAACCCCCATTACGAAATGGCTTAATTGCAAAACTGAGTTTGCTATCTATGTGTTGGAATGCCCTTGTGGGCTTCAATATGTGGGCAGCACTAAGCTGCCCGCCCACAAGCGCATACTTCAACACATACGAGCAATAACGGGGCACGACCAGAACTACCCGGTTGCCAGGCACTTTCAGGAGAAACATCTTGGTATCCCTGATAAACTCCAATTTTTCCTAATCGACTGTGTTGAACCCTCAAGGAGGGGAGGTGACCGTGAGGCCAAACTCCGCCTTCTTGAGACAAGATACATCTTGGAGCTTAACACCAAGCACCCAAACGGTCTCAACGACAGGGAAGATCTTTATACTTGCCTATAGGAATTTGGAGTTCTACATTACTAAGACCTGTCCGGGTGTAGTTTATCCATTGATCTGTGTATATATTTCCCTCTCTGTATCATATAACTGTATTCAATGATGAATTGATTCTTTTAGAATGGTTTGGATTTTTGGCACATGTTTTTAATATTGGATATTTTTTAATAATTTCCAGCACTTTAATGATATTTGCACTATCTCCTTTTGCACTTTTTTGACTATTCCAGTCCCTCAGATGTGACATGCCCACTTGGGCTTTACTCTAGAGAATTAATTTTCAAAGGCATTTGACTAACGCTGCTGCAATTGATTGAAGAGCGATTGTTTTCAAAGAGGGTTCTTTTCTATGAAAGCGAACAATAGTTGTACATAGATAATGTTGATTGTCATGTAAATATATCATTTTGTTTGCCCCTTTTTTTCATATGAATTTTCCCCTATTAACATGCTCCTCTTTCTAAGGAATCGGTTTACATGATTTTTTAGAGTGTGCAATTTGTCATTTATATTCGTGCTTCATTGTAAGCACTTTCCGACTATTTTTTGCACTGCAGCGGCGTTTCTATTGTTTAGTATTTTGTCTATGCCTATGATTTCATTAATTGCACTGTCACTTTAAATAGCTTCATCAAGCTTGTGTAGTTTGTCATGTGATCAAGCCTCCCTGGAGGCGAAACGCGTCATGGCGGCAGCGCTGGCTTTATTGGAATAAACTTTTCTTTGCTCCAGCAATCCTTGGGTCGGCTCTTTGTTGTGGAGTACTGAAGGTGAGCCCTTGGTCCACCAGAAGCAACAACTTGTGGAATATATATATATATATATATATATGAAACCAACAATCCTGTTCCGACAATGAAAGCGGGAATTCCTTCAGGTGCGGACCTCACGCCAACCTCAATTTTGCGATGCAGCCATACCAAAGAAGATTCAAATTCTCAGATGTATAGCAGAATAGAGTTATTTATTTTTTTGAAAGTAAAGGACTAATGTCCATCCGATATATATATATATATATATCACTGCTCCTGTAGTAACAAATAAGGTTGGCACTCTCTGAGATGAATGAATCCAATACTTTTAATGGAAAATGTGCAACAAGCGCGTTTCGGCTGTTGTCTTTCTAAATTGATTAATTCATCCCTGAGAGTACCGACCTTATTTGTTACTACAGGAGCAGTGACATTTATAGTGGGTCTACCCCCGCGCGGTCAGGCACCTGCATGCGAGTGCGGCAGCGAAAGGTGGCTTGGAGCATGTGTGTATATATATCTATATATAGATATATATAGTGTTATGTTAGCAAATAAAAAAATTCATATAATGGAAGATATATATTTTAAATATTAGTGTTACATTATATATTTTTATTTAATGTGATTTTATATAGCGCAAACATTACCCGAAGGTGTCAGAGCGCTTTACATAAGAACCAGTTGCGATACATAAGGACTTAGGATTACATGTGTTACATAAAAGATACAAACAGAGAAAAAAATTGCAAATGTACAAGTTCTAAAGTCACACAAGGAAGAGATACAAAAAACACTGCAAATGTAAAGGTAGTAAAGTCATTCAAGGAAGGGATACGAATGGATATACTCTTAAGAGTCACATAGGAATGGTAGATAGTACAATGGTCTACGGCATATACTAGTGATTAGAGTTATCTCTATATACATAGGGAAGGGATATGAATGGATATACTCTAAGAGTCACATAGGAATGGTAGAGAGTACAAAGGTCTACTGCATATACTAGTGATTAGAGGTATCTCTATATACATAGGGAAGGGATAGGAATGGATATACTCTAAGAGTCACATAGGAATGGTAGAGAGTACAAAGGTCTACTGCATATGCATGATTAGAGATATCTCTATATACATAGGGAAGGGATATGAATGGATATACTCTAAGAGTCACATAGGAATGGTAGAGAGTACAAAGGTCTACTGCATATACTAGTGATTAGAGTTATCTCTATATACATAGGGAAGGGATAGGAATGGATATACTCTAAGAGTCACATAGGAATGGTAGAGTACAAAGGTCTACTGCATATACTAGTGAGTATAGTTATCTGTATATACATAAGGAAGGGATACGAATGGATATACTCTAAGAGTCACATAGGAATGGTAGAGAGTACAAAGGTCTACTGCATATGCTAGTAATTAGAGTTATCTCTATATACATAGATACAAATAGTAGATTTTCTCAGGTTTAGACAAAAAAAAACAGGAGATCAGAGTTCCATCAAGTGGGGTCGGACAGGGGACACAGTCACAACACCAATGGAGGGAGGGAGGGATACAAGGGTATGGAGAAAAGGCAAATCAGAAAAAGGAAGAAACATTTAAGGATCGTCACGGGGAAACTAGGGAAAATGGGAAAGAACCAGGGAAGATGGCGGGTCAGGGTCCAGAGAAAAGCAGCCAAGAACAGCAGCAAAATGGCAGGCAGGGCAAAAGAAAAAACGTAAAGAAGTCCATTAGAGTGACCCAGTGAGAATGAATTAGAGTGCCGGGAGAAGTCCGGGGGGGTACATAGTTCAGAAATCAAAGTCCGGAAGGGAGCGGAGGCGTGAAGGCTCGGGTCCACTGGAGTAACTTCGAAGACAATCAGCCGGTCATGGCTCCCTCGCCCCCATACCTGGGAAAAGTTCACTGGTTCCTCGCTCTTGCCCGGCTGCAGCAGCACTTTGTTTGACTACAACAGAAGTTGTTGGAGAGGGGGCACACAGGGGTTACTGCAGTCTGTGTCCTCATGCCTGGGTGGAGGGTCAGCTGGGTTCTCCCAGCCGGCATCCTCTGCAGCCAGAGCCCGGCTCTCTAGGGCGATGAGGGGGCAAGGCTCAGACTGCCTCCGCCTGCTGCACGGGGCTTCCAGCGCCGCATCTCTCCGGGCTCTGTTGGGTGCTGCTTTTGTGTTGTTGCAGTCCTATTGGCTCCTATATATGGCCTATTCGTGGGTAAGGTCCGAGGCACCCCAATCAGCAGGCCGCAGTGTCGGGATGTTGCATGTTGTGTGTCTTACACGTCTCTTGGTCCCCTCAGAGCGGCGGCCCTCAGCGTCTATCCCGGGGTCTCTCAGCGGCAGTAACAGTTTCTGGGCTCCACGATTACTTCCCATTCCTGGCTCGCGCAGTTTCGCGCTCTTCCGGTCTCTCGCCTCTGCCACTCCTGTAGTCCCTTACCGGGACCAGTCCTCCTCTGTTAGGGCACTATATCTGGCCCTGGGCACAATTTGCAGGGTGAAGGCGCAGAGGGGTGCAGGCCCGCTTCAGAGGCGGCCTCGATCACCGCTGCACCCCATTCGGTGTCCCCCGCGCCACCATCTTGGGGTCAGGCAGTCTCAGCGGAGCGCGCTTCATCCTACTTCTGCCCCCAGCCCTTCTGCCACCTCACGGGTGGGTCCCTGTTATTGTGCTGGCCTCTTGCACTTCTCCGCAGGCCAGCAGGCACATCCAGCTTGTCAGGTCTTCTCACCAGCAAGGGTCTCTTCGGCGAGCAGCGGCCGCCATTTTGTACACGATTGAAGCGGGACGCGAGCAGAGAGGAGAATCGCCCGTTTCTCAGTGTCACGGCTCCTCAGTGCCACGAGATTGGAACCGGATGGGCACTAGGTATTCCACCACCCTCTACGGTGCCTGGAGCCGCCCCAGCTGTCCAGGATCAATTCCTGTGGAGGGAGACCATGGAGGAGCTCCGAGGTCCTCATGTGTGTGTTTATATAAGTATATATTTATATATAGTATTAAATATTATTTAAAGTTATTTCATTTATATTATATTAATGGTATATATTGAAATAGTTAAGAAGAATTACTTTTTTCAACTATATATATATTAAAAGCAATATTGTGTATGTTTTTTTAACAATATTAGGGTGAAATGACTTTTTTCTGATTTTTTTTTTACTTACAATTATAAGTATAAGGAAACAATTTTTTTGTAATATATATTTTTGACACAATATTTCTGTTTCTTGATATAATGTTTTTGCTATTGTGTCAGTGATCCTCAGGGATCCAATAAGGAATATTTGGGCAGTTACTCGGTCATTAAAGCAGTCTCAAGTCGATTTTCACATTTTACACCAATACCGCCATAGACTTCAATGGAGTGGTCTGGATGCTGAGGATACAGGATGCAGAGGATGCTGAAATATGCTGTGTAGTAGATTGAGACCTTCCTGGGGTTATTCCTCTGTTCTCAGATAAGCTGGGGTAACTTTGAAGACAGGAATCCGGATCCCTCTAAGTCCGCTTTGAGCCTGAGGAAATCTATCAATGGCTGGGCAACCAATCTCCGGTCACAGCAGATTCAACTGTTTCTTCTGGTGATGGCTAGTGTCTGTCTTTGGTGACTAATCCACACTCCGATGTCTCTCCTGGGCCCAGCAGACAAGGGTGCAACCTTTGAGTATTGAGGGGAGGGCTTCTTGGCTGCGCATCAGCAGTCAGCAGGACAGGCTACTTCAGCTTTTATGGCCCTGGTGCTAGAACTGGGGTTCAGCAGACTAAACATTGGAGCTCACCTTTTCATTCTGGGGCCGTGGAGTGACTTTCCAAGAGCCAGGCACCACAGGCACTTTCATCTCTTCACTAGCCCAAGGAGCAGCAGGTGGAATCCTCCAGTTGATGTCACCTCTCTTGCGAGGCCCAAGGGACAGCAGGGCAGTCCTTCTCCAGTCCTTTCTCCAATTAAGATAAGATCTATCTGAGGTTCAGGGTACCAGAGGTACTTTATGTATGCCCACAAAGTGCCCTATGAGAATGATTCAGTCACTAGCCAATAGACAACAGGATCCCTTCAGCCTTATGACACAGTCCGGTTATGTGTGGCATATAGCAATCCAAGAGTGCACAATTCTGGCCACTCTCAAGATGTCTGATCCCTTCCTTGGCTGTTAGGAGCTTGGTAGCCCACCCTAGAGGTATGGCTACCTGTGGGCTACACACCCACGTAAGAAAATGGTTTGGTAACTGGTTTCCCCTCTCTGTTCCTGCTGCCAACCATCTACCTGACCAAAAGAGCAGGCCTCCTCGAGTCTGGATGTCAATTGACCGCCAAAAGTGGCTTCTCCTTTGAAGTCCGTCTTCATAGGTCAACACCCTGTGTGACTGCCTGCAAGCAGGTGGTAACACCTCCCTCTGTGGTAAGCCTCTATTGTTCCCTAGCCTGGGAGTCGTTCACAAGACTCCCTAGGAGGGAAAAAAGCTGCCTGGTAGCCAGCAATTGTGAATGGCCAACGGATAAACTTGGAAACATAGTGGTAACTTTCTAAAATTTGCTTTCCTTTAAAAGTTTTGTATAGGACATATTATTTAAAAAGTATTATGCAACATCAGTCACGAATACGCTGTAATGTCACTGTTTCACCCCTTGTTGAACATTACCTGAAAGAGTCACACACAGCATCAGATATGAAGTGGTTTGGACTTGAAACTGTAAAGAGTTCTAAGAGGCGACAGAATGTCGATCGGCTGCTCACACTTAAGGAAAATAAATGGATTTGGTCTTGTAAAACTGTTGAAAAAGGATTGAATTCCTTTATTGAGTGGCAGGCACTAGCAACAAAGTAGTTACAGATGGCTTTATATGTGAGTATTATATTTTCTCACGTTGTCATGGTATGAGATATTATTCTAGATTATTGTATTTTTAGCAATTTTTTTATCTTTTTTGGAGAGCCCCTTTGAGTGTCCTTACCGGTACAAGCAGATCAGGCAGGAGTTGACACTATTAATTATTTGTTAATCCCCAACATTTTTAAATCCATATTGGTGACCGCTACTGGCGATATTAGATCTGGATCTCAGCAATGGTGTTCGTACACCATCATTACTTTTTATGCAAATAAGGGCACTTGTGTACATCGTAATGGGGCCAATAAAGTTTTGGATTAGCGCTTTTTTGCATTTGTTCCGACATGAGTTAAGTCCCATATCTAATATGGCTGCTGTGGCCAATATTTGGCCAGTACTTTTTTACTCCTGTGGAGTCGAGTGGTTAAAAGATTTGTCATGGTTAAAACTAAGTATCTATATCACCACATTGTGTTTTAATGCTGATTTAGCCATTCAATATGGCCGCCATAGTCAGGAGAGCAGTGACGTCAGTACGCCCCTATTGCGTTCTGTTTTTGACTAAGGACCGCTGACAGCCTCGCGCCGTACTCGGTCTTGAGAGTCGGGCGTGTGAGGACCAAGTGAGGCTGGTTCTTTGTTAAAAAGAAGTGTCACTTCTTCTTTTTAGTTCTTTTTAGGTCTTTTGTGATAAAATTAAGTATCTATATCCCCACAGTGTGTTTTAATGCTGGTTTAGCCACTCAAATATGGCCGCCATAGTCCGGAGAGCTGTGACATCAGTACGTCCCTATTGTGTTCTGTTTTTGATTTAGGACCGCTGACAGCCTCGTGCCGTACTCGGTCTTGAGAGTCGGGTGTGTGAGGACCAAGTGAGGGTGGTTCTTCGTTCAAGTAAGTTTGTTTCCATGTTTTCAAAATAGATTTATGTTGCACTTTTATCACAGAGTTGCATGCAATTTGAAATGCCTCTCTGCTTCCATGTTACTTTGTAGGTGATTGTATGCTTAATTCATACAGAAGAAATGTGAGTAGTACTTGAGACACTCGCACTCCTTGGTGTTTGAATGGAATTCACTATGAACGGCTTTGATATATGGTACATTTTATGTTTCCTATTAGATTTATAAGATACAAGAGAATAGAGGAGAAGTCTCCCTTTTGATGCTTCTTGGGAAGCGATTTGGTCTATCAGGCGTTATGTCCCTACGGGGTATTTGGTTTGCTTAGAATTTTTTATTAGTTTTTTGTGCATGATATCACAAGGTTAAGGTGATGTACACGAGTGTGCAGTGGCATGTTTTTTGGTTTTAAGTGTTTGGGTTGACACTTTGGGTGTGGATCACCATTGTTGTCTTAAGTGTGGAGCAGACGATACCTCTTGTAAATACAGGGATGTTAAATGTGTGTCTTTTATTGTACTAGATCTTGATGTGCAACTATACCGTCCTGAAGATGGTCTCAAGGATCTTTTAGACCAGCAAGAGAACGAAACGTCAATGCACTGACACCGTTTTGTTTATATTTGTATGCTGATTACACAGAATGAAAAATCAGATGAAATGTTCTGTTTGATTACTTAAATATGGTGTTTTGTTTTCCATATGCACTCAAAGCAAAAGGTGTTTGTATACTACAGGTGAATGAACAGATAATTCTAGTAGTATGTCCGTTGCCAGATTGTGATTTGTACTGAAAAGTCTTTTTGAATAAAATAACACTTTATATAATTTAGTATTTCTGAAGGAGTTCCCTGTATTAATCAATTGATGATCACTGCTGTGATAATATTACAAATAGGAAATGGTGTTAAATGATTCCTCTAGGGACACTGATATTTTGTGATTTCTTTAAAAGTGACATTCAATTTGGCACAGGCATCATGTCGAGTTTAATGGCCCCAATTAATTTGATACCTTGAAGTACCCTATTTAGTGGGGCCATTCATAAGTTAGTAGGGCTGAGTTGGCAGCCTGTAACTCTGTATTAGACAATGGGGTTACTAGCGTTTCCCCAATAAAAACAACACTTTTGAATTTTTACTGTCAGGACATATTACAGTACAGAACCTTGCCCTGTCTGGCACTTACTTGCCCAGACAGTCAGCCCTTGTTGTTGCAGAGCTTGAAGCACTTCCTTGAGGTGGACCAGGTGATCCTCCCAGGTGGAACTAAACACATCAATATCACCCAGATAAGCTGCACTAAAGTGTTCCAAACCTAAAAGTACCCTGTTTTCTAAACTCTGGAATGTGGCAGGTGTATTTATCAGTCCAAAGGGCATCAATATCTGCCAAAAAGCATAAAATAAAGGTCAAAGGTAATCAGATACTATGCAACCCCTAGCTTGTCAATGACATCATCAGCTTCGGTACATGTCCAATTAATAATGCAAAGCTCCCAGACTTAGAGCTCGATATGCCTTCCTTAGGGAAGACTTACATTTTTGGTTAAGGGAAGTGGGTGCATTGCCATTGGTCTACATGACAAAGTTGAACTAGCAGTTCAAAACTGCTCTTCCAGGACAAGCTTGGAGACATTTTGTTGTTTGTCACACAGAGATGTCTTGGGGCATGGGCAAAGTGGGCTCTGACCCATGGCCCCGCCTTTCAGGGGGCCTCTGATTGAGTCAGCTCTGTTCTGCAGTCTTGCTCTGATGATCTTGAATAATTCTTAAACAGATTGCTTTAAATGCCATTTTTGTTTTAAGTTATTTTTATTATGGGCGAGATGTGAGTCTATTACCGAAATTTTGCAGAGAAATGTTGCATTTATTTTTCATACAACATTCATACAAAAAAGTTTCTTTTAGATCAAAACAGGGCCTCTCATATGAGAAATGGGAGGGTGTCACATAGATTATTTGCAGCAATATGAGTGAGCTGCTGGTTTATTACAATATTGAAAACACACATCATTATCCCTGAATATTAGATGTCAGCACATTCAGAATTTGGACGAGTGTGCCTGTCAGAGACCTTGCGAAATACGTCAGGTAAGAGCTGAAATCAGAATATAAATTCAAATCTGTTCCCAACATTGGCCACCACAATACGTTTGGCCTAGGGCTCCAGAAATCCTTAAGATGTCCCTGTCGTCACACTCAGGGAGGCACCACCAGTGCTGCAGCCCTGGGTGGACGCTTTTACTTGCACTGGCCCTAGTACCTTTACGAGGTAAGTTAACTTATGCTAATTGGGAGTAGCCAATTCAACATACACTTTGTAAAGGGTCAGAACACTGGCACTGAGGTCTGATTAGCAGGTATCAGTACACTCTCAGAGTCGAAAAACCAGCAGCATGAGTCAGTTGGGGTGATCATGCAAAATATGGATTTCCTTAGAAAACAAAAAAAAACTTAGGAAATCACCTAAAAAAGCATAGGTTAAAGTTAGGTTACAGTTTGGTGAAATTGTCATTTAAAAATACAATTTTAAACTAAACAAAACACTGAAATGCACTATTTATAGTATACAGAGCTAAATACAATTTGCATCCCACCATGTACTGCTTATGATATCACATATTACATCACACTTTGGCATGTTCGATAACATATTTGATGACATCACTGATAACATCTCAAATGACATCATGAAAGCATGGTGAAAGAGGTCATCAGTGATGTGCTTGGTGATGTTATCAATAATGCAATTTCCGGTGTCTGCAATGATGCCATTGAATATGTTGTGAGTGAAGTAATATGTAAAAAGATGAAGAGAAATCTTTGAAATGCAAGTACGGCAAGAATGTATTACGTGTTTACAGTTAAGGCAAAAAAGTTTATCTCCAATAAATTATGGACTAGAGTGAATTCAGTGCCTCCAGATCTTGAATTTAATCATGAATGGAAACATTCCAAAGTAGGTTGATCACCTGCCAAATCATTAAAAACATTGTTGATTTACCAATGCCAATGTGTTATATTCTTTTTAATGGGGGTCATGTCATTGTTCATGTACAGGAAAGGTACATGGAAGATTTCGTACATAAATATAGGTGACAAAAATATTGCCAAGAAATATTAAAGGCACATATATCAATGTTACATACTTTGTATGTATAGTAAAAGCTATTGACTACAACAATATAGAAGAGCACAATATCATCGAAAAACAGGTAGGTAGATCAAATGTTACTATGAAATATAATAATTTTAAAATATATATTAGCTTTATTATATTTTTAAATATATATACTTATATCAAAAACATATAAAACTGTATTGCTTAGAAACCTCAAATAAAAATCTATACTGTAAGATAAATACAAATTCACAATGTTCACAAAATAACAATATTACATAAACAAATAATAGGATACAAATAATAATATTGATTTTAATTGCAAACACTAGGTATATATTTTTTCAAAACCATGTTAAAACACTAACAAAATAAGTTAATTATTTAACTAGGCTAATATAACTATGTCAATAAATAATACATTAACTTAAAATACATTCTAAAATTAAATAAATAATATTCTAAAATATTTCTATAAATCACAGTCAGTACTCCCACTCCAACCTGACCATCAGTAGGGGAAGTGTTAGACTGTGAAGGAGTAATATTTACTATTCACACTCCAATATAAGCAAAACATAGGGAAAGTGTTCAGATTAGATGGGGTCAGTTAATATTCCTTTTCCAATGTAAGCAACAGTAGAGAAAGAGTCAGACTTTGGAGGGGTCAGATTTACTATTTCTACGCTAAACTGAGCAAGAGTATGAAAAGTGTTGGAGGTTGAGGAGATCAGATTTACTGTCCCCGCTCAAACCTAACCAAGAGTAGAGGATGTGTTTGACTTTGGAGGGGTCATATTTACTATTCCTACTACAACTTGAGCAACGGTAATGGAAGCACTGGACTTTGGAGGAGTCAGATTTACTATTGCCACTACAACTTAAGCAACAGTAGGGAAAGTGTTGGGCTTGGAAGATGTCAGAGGTATTATCCCCACTCCAGGTTAAGCAACAGAAGCGAAAATGTTGGCATTTGGAAAGCTCAGATTTTATTTTCACTCCCCTCAATAATATATAAAATAAAGAATCATAAAATATATTTCCAAAAATATATTAAAATATTATTTTAGCCTCATATCATTTATACAAATAATTAAACTAAAATTGCAAATACATTTATATTAAAAAGCCAGAGCCAAACCAGGGGCTTTGTTTGAGAACAATAGCCAAAGCTGAACCACCAACATATTTGGTATATAAATTACACACCAAATGTTGTGTAAAAATATGATTAGGAATATAAAATAAAAAAAAGTGTGTGTCTTTAAAATTTCTATTTGGTTCATTTGCTATATCATGGTATACAGTGTCATTAGTTAAACGTGAACGTTTCTAAACATGAACATTCAAGAAAGTCCCCCTCTCCCACTGTCCTGATGAGAATGCCACGAGTATACCTAGAGACAAGCCAGTTGTTGTATTCCCCTTACATATGGACAATAACAGTATTATAGATGGAGCAACATGCTAGTCTATTAAACAAAACACAAGAGAAGTTTTTGTATAGTGCACATTCTAAACAGACTTACTTCAAGGTGTCCACAAATGCGCGTTCAAGTAAAATTAAATCCAACGGAGTGGAGTAGTTCAATTAGGTTTGCACAGTGTGGTCAACCAATGAAGATGGGGGTTGGACCCAGGTTTCTTGGTTATATACAGTGTAATTTTGCAACTGAATTGATATCCTCTCTATTTCATTTAACCCCTTCCATGCTCATGACGAGCTGAGCTCGTCATGACCACACCCGTTTTCGTTGCTGTCCAGCACAGCAGGGGAAACACTGTTTTAAATTAATGCACTCAACAAAAGTTAAATCAACTTGATATCAGAAGCCTTTCAGCTGGGTATTTTTAGGGGAAGTACTAAGTTAAGAGAGGCACAACACTTTTTTTTTATGTTACTATCACTGACTTCATCTGACTTAACAAAGAGCACTATTTCGCAGCACATCAAAACCTCAGTGAAGGCACTTACGTATATCATCAAATCAAAGAGCTTCTGGAGATACCATAGAGTTGGTTCCATGGTTAGTACAATACTTCAATGAGATGCATGGAAGGGCAGAGCTTGGCTGCAGGCTGAGTTTGAAGTTCATACATTTGAACTGCCAAATCAAAAAGTTGAGCTGAAACACACCAATTTTGTTTTTATGTTTGAATGCAAATGTCCCTCGAGTAGCTGTTTGTGTATTTAAAAAAATACATTAGGTAGGGACACAGTTTGTTCTTGGATTGCTTAGTTGGACTCTTTCTGTGTTTTTTCTACTTCTTGCATGCAACAAGTTCTGAGATAGACATTTAGCCCGAGCCAGCGTCGAACATTGCTAGCCTCACTCACACATAGGGCCTGATTCTGATGCGGTTAGGAAAGCATTCCCACCTAGGGCCTGATTTTGATGCGGTTAGGAAGGTCTGCTAATGGCACTTGCTCCTTCCGAATCTGATCGGGAATGTGTCTTCCCAACTGAGGGCCTAATTACGATGTGGTTAGGAACATACGCTCCCATTGAAGTCAATGGGAGTCCAACCAAATGGTATCAGGAAGCATCCGGATGCATCGTACTCGGTCAGTCGGACTCTCCCGATCCGAGTGAGTCAGGAACCATTTCCAAACTGATTTGTTCTGGAAGCTTTCCAAACCCCGTCAGTATCAGGCCCATAGTCTGCACCCACTAACAGAAGCAGTATGCAGGCATAGCTTAGAATTCCAAAAGTATGTAATAGACATATAGGTGGTTTCACACTTAACGTGTGGAGCAGTCCCAGTGGAAAACCAGGGTGCAGTTCTTTCCCACCTATCTCACTGTCATTCCAGGATGGGTGGAAGGAAACCATCCATCCATGAAAGGAGGAAAGACAGCGTTTATGATTAATAATCCCTTTAATACTTTTTTCCAGGGACACAGAAATAAATACCTGTGCCATCCTCATTTCCAGGAAAACATAATCTTGCCATTTTCAGATCACAGATTGATATTCGGCCCCTTTGCTGGTAAGATAGCAAGAGTCTGTTGCAGCCCTTTGAACATGGTGAGGAATAGCTGAATGAGGTTTACACCTGGGCAGAGGTGTACGCCAAACGTCGTCCATACCAAAAGCCAGCAACTTCATCACAAGAATCAATAGTATCAGACACTGAGCTAGATCCTTCTAGACAACCAGTGGCCACTGGACAAGAGTCTATTACAGCAGGAACAAAAAATGGAGCAAGTACATCCTCAGCAGCACCAGCTTTTTTAGAGAAGGGCCAGGGGGGAGGCAGACCTCCAGACCTTACAAAAAAACAAGGAGGAGTCAAAGACAAAGAAAAGGAAGCAAAGGAAAAGGAGGCCAGAGAACGAGAAGCGGAAGCACGGAGTCTGAGAAGCAAGGGCAAACTCTCGTGATAAATATTTCCTCTAAACAACTCAGCAGATCACAAGAACTTGTTTTGAACAAAGGCACATCTTTTGTACCTATTTATCACACTAATAAACTAGAAGTCTCTGTTTTTCGCTTCTTAAGAAATCTAAGGCTGAAACATTTTTTCAATAACGTAGTACCAACACTAGATACAGAGACACTAGACCAAGACAGAGAAGACCCAGAGTTAAGGCCATTCAAACCTAAAAGCATTTTCATGTCGCCGGTGTCACACAAGATTCTGGACACTTTTGAGTCACTTATACGTCATGATTTGACTAAACTGAATTTACATCCACACACACGGTCAAACTTGAGAAAAGATGAACTGGATATTCTACATAGGTTAAGAATGGATGAACAAGTCACCCTCCAAGTGGCAGACAAGGGAGGAGCTTTAGTCATTATGGACACAAGTTTCTATGTTGGCAAAGTGGATGAACATCTTGAAGATACCACAACGTACATCCGACTGGGAGAAGACCCAACTACCAGTTTCATGGAAATTCTCAATCAAATTCTAGACAAGGCAGAGAACATGTCTTGGATCACTCCATCACTACGGAATTTCCTGACTGTATAATATCCGAGGAGACCTAGACTGTACATGCTCCCAAAGGTGCATAAGAACTTGAACAATCCACCTTTTCGGCCAATAGTATCAGGCTGTGATTCTATCTTTGCACCAGCAGGACAATTGATTGATCACTTTCTTCAAAAATTTGTGCAAACTTGGCGCAGTTATGTGAAGGACACTACTCATTTCTTAAACTTGTTACAAACTGTGCAAGATGAGTATAATCCAAATTGGCTGATGTGTACTATTGACGTCACGTCATTGTATACGTCGATTCCGTTGAAAGAAGGAGTAGAAGCTTGTGAATGGGCCCTGTTACAACTGCCAGAATTATCAGTGAATAAAGTTTTCATACTTGAACTGTTGATTTTCTGTCTTCAGCACAGTTATTTAACATGGCAAGAAAAGTTTTTTCTACAAGTAAGTGGAACCTCCATGGGTTTTTCTGGAGCACCGGCGTACACCAACACATTCATGGCGCAATTCGAAGATACTCAGATTTTCAGTCAAGAAATTTGGTTCAACAATCTAGTGTTCTACACAAGATTTATCGATGATATTTTTATAGTGTGGAAAAATTCCAAAGATTTGTTGGAAAGAGCAATAGGAGAACTTAACAATAAGCATGAGAGAATCAAATTTACACACGAGATCAACCAACACAAAATACATTATTTGGATGTATTGATCAGCCAACAAAATGACAAATTGGAAACATTGGTGTACACTAAGCCAACAGATAGAAACAACTTGCTACTGTACACCAGTTTTCATCCACCTTCATTGATTAAAAATTTACCTTACTCACAAATGTTGAGGGTGAAACGTATCACCTCTAACAGTGTCAACTTACAAGTGGCATTAGAGAAACAACAAGAAAAATTTAATGAACGTGGCTATCCTGTAGCAATTCTTTCAGAAGCATTAAGTAAGACTGAGTCCAAAGAACGAGGAACTCTGTTGATAACTAAACCAAAAGAAAAAACTAATCGACACGTCTTTGTTTCTAAATATTCATCGAGATCACATGCAATAAAACAAATCATCAAATCAAGATGGGAACTATTGAAACAAGAACCTGATTTCAAGGGTCTATAAAATGAAGAACCATTGTTCGCATATACGCGCAGTAGAAACATCAAAGAAATACTAACCACCAAAGTTGCAGTTGAACAACAATACCATGGAATGCGCAAATGTTACAACTGTGTACATTGCAACAATGTAATGACAGGCAACTCAATACACCATCCACACTCAGGGGAAGCTATCTCATTGAAATACAATGGGGATTGCAATAGCTCTAATGCAATTTACGCTATCAAATGTCCATGTGGATTATTGTACATTGGTAAAACTTCGCGGAAAATCAAGGTACGAATAACAGAACACAAAAGTACATTTCGTACCAAGTCTACCAAGTCCTATTTTTCAACACATTGGCTAGAACAACAACACACCAATGCTCAGTTACAGTACACCATTTTAGAAAGGGTCGCAGTCACATCAGATTACAATCACACCACACGACTAGCACAAAGAGAAGCTTGGTGGATCAAACATCTGCAAACCTTAGTACCGAGTGGGCTTAACGATAGAATAGAACTGCAATGTTTCTTATGAAAGCTCTTACCTACTGCCAATAAGACTTAATACTCAGTTTCTCTACTTGTAAATGAGTTTATTTTCAGGTCAACTGACATAAGGGGTATACATTAAATAACCCAGTGTTCCTATTTCCACTTCATGGTTAGCATATTTTTTGTTTTATGTTTCAGCACCTATCTCACCAGCTTTCACAACAATTTCATAGTCAACATTGTTTCCAGCTTTTCCGCATCTAATAACAGTGACACTTAAAACCAGTTCTTTCCCTTTTTCATTTCACTGTTAAATTGGAATGTTAGTTAATTATTTAATTGCACGGCATACAATTCACTTATTCACTAATGTCTCTTCTGTTCGACTTCAATAGGACGGAGAGTGCAGATTATTTTCGGTTCCACTTGCAGTTCGAGATGCTCGTGTCTGCTTGTTTCCAATATAGAGGTTTCGATTTATCACGTTCAAGTATTAATTTTGGCAGTATGATTGTGCTCACGATGTATTCGACACGGATCACTGAAATATTATCGACGGACACATTATCGACTTACCAAAATATCGTTGACAAATTATCGACAACAAAAATATCGACTTACTATACTTATTACACAAACTACAAAAATATCGAGTAAAAAATATCGAGTACTAACTATATCGAATACATAAATATCGCTTAAAAAAATATCGACTACAATTATATCGTTGGACATGAAATTAGCCCTAACACTACAAAAATATCGACTACAAAAATATAGACTACCACAATATCGTTAAAAAAATAATATCGAGTTCATGTTTGCACACTTTTCTTTCTAAAATACCATCTTTATCATCAATAAAAGTCATTTCTCAGTAAAAAAAACTTTTCACATATAATACCTGTTTCTTACATAAAATTACTATTAATCCACATTTACTATACATTCTATTACATGCATTTTATCATTTTCTATTATTCTTTGCATTTAACTAACATTTTCATTACTTATTTTCACATATAAATATATTTCATTTAAACACGAACCTGCTTTAATGCGGGAACAACCACATACCACCATTCTCACATCAACAAACACTCCAATTAACTTAAAAAAATTCAAACTAGCCTATACTATGCTTCCTTACATCCTACAACCAATCAAATCAAAGCACACATAACACATATACTATAAAAGGGCTACATGCATTCTACCATTTGTTGCTGCTACCTATCTGGAAAGTAGATGCCAACACTTTGAAGATTTTGTTGCAGAATAAACATCTTTAAAGATCCAGCTTACTAGCTAATTAATCAAGTAAGTAACACAGCATTTTAGTAGAAAACTACATTAGAAGTGCACTATTTTCCTTACATCTCCTAACTCTTAGACTTATTTTATTTTCATGTCTTCCTACTTTTCTGATAGAAACTACTCCAACACAATTCCTATTACATGGTCATATTTCTTCATGTGCAAAATCAGATAGTAAGTATATAATAATTCTCTGTTACACACCAACTGCTTTGTTTAAACACTAATTTACAAGAGTATTTATTTTTCATTGACATTATATTTACAGATATACAGAAATGGTGCTATTTCTACAGCAAAAACGATAAAACTAACCTAATTACACATGTAAGTATAGATGTGTTTGTTATAAAACGGCCAATTTCATTAATGCACATTTTTAAACAACATATCTTGCTTTTTACATCTTCCCTATAGATCATTTGAAAAATCCAAGATCAACTATAGCAAAACACAAAAATACCCTTCAGAAAAATGTAAGTATAATTGTTATTTGCTAAAATGTGGGCACAAAAAACGCTAACTATATTCTTAACACCATGTTATTGATTTTAAATTGCCTCTACAGATATTCAGAAAACATCATACATCTATTCTACATATCATATGAAAACATCCTACACAAAATATACCAATATAGAAGAATCGCCTTGTAAAAAATGTAAGTATATTTATCATTTCTCTAAAACTGCCGAAAATAACACAGTCTATGTTCTTAACAACATCTTATCTATTTTATATTTCCTCTACAGATATTCTGAATACATCATACAGCTATTCTACCTACAACAAAGAAAACGACATATTTAGAAGTTAGTATACGTTTAAATCTGTTACATTTCCAAACGGTTCAGTATTAAAATTATAATATTTTGCTTTTATTTCTTCTATCTACTCTACAGATCATACCTGTACTAAATTGATGAACTCCAGCAATTACTACTATTCTACTATTTAAACAAGTAAGTATATGTAATGTTTACATCAAATGCACTAGTAGACAAAAATGACAACTGCTTTTGAGTAGGAAATACGTTTGTTATATATAAACATTAACGTTGTTTTTCTATATTTTCATACCAACAGCAAATAAAGACATACATACAAGAACATCATTCAAAAGACATTTCTGCTTCTGTGACTACTACTTTGATTAACTGTAAGTATAAATGCATCACTAATGATGTTAGCACCACATAAGTAAAAAAATGTGTACTGATTTTGTTTCTTTCTACTCTTTCCTAGAACAAGTAAATCAAAATGACTGAAGGTGCAGAATTTGTCATGTCTCAGAAAAATAAATTGCTATTATGCTACATGGGTTATGTGTATAATCAGGAGAGACAAAGTGGTAGAAAGGTTTTTTGGAAGTGTACACAATATTACTCCAACAAATGTTATGGGAGGGCCACTACCGAGGAAACTAATGTGCTATTTACTAGAGAACATAATCATCCCCCAAATGTCACCGAAATTGAAATTAGAGATGCCTTAGAAAGTATTAAAAGTGCTAGCACACAAAGTGACAAACCCACCACCCAAATACTTAAAGAAGAACTGGTAAAAATCCCTAACCATGCTTCAGGGCAACTACCCTCTATTGATTCCCTGAAACGCACAATTGCACGCACCAAACGACTCACTAGCACAACCCAACCCAACCCAACTTGTTTTGAAGAAATTATTATTTCACCCGAAATGGCCATCACACACAATAAAGATAAATTTATTCTTTTTGATAATGAAAGCAGTACAAACAGAATAATTATGTTTGCAACTGCAAGTAATTTACGAAAAATCCAACAGTGTCCCCAATGGATGATGGATGGAACATTTAAACCCTGCCCAAAACCTTTTTACCAACTGTATTCCATCCACGGTTTATACCATCATTCTAACATACCTTTCATTTACTGTTTGCTACCCAACAAACAGCAAACAACCTACACCGAAATTTTAAATGTTCTCAAAACGGAAATCAATAATTATTTTCCCGAAAAAATAATTATTGATTTCGAATTAGCTATGATAAATAGCATTTTGAGAACATTTCCCCACACAGCAATCCAGGGTTGCTATTATCATTTTAATCAGAGTATATGGAGGCATCTCCAAAAATCTACTTTAAGTGTACTATACTCTACAGATAGCACCTTTGCCTATCAAGTTAAAAAGTTAATAGCCCTGGCCTACGTCCCTGTTACAGATGTTGCTGAACATTACAATTTATTAATTGACAGCGCATATTATAAGAGGAATGAGGATAAGCTAACACCATTGCTAGACTATTTTGAAGACACTTGGGTGGGAAGGTTGCACAGATCAGGACATCGACGCCAGCCCAAATTCCAAATCCCTTGGTGGAATGTCTATCTCAGTACTTTAAACCAAGAGGCGAAAACCAACAACAGTGTTGAAGGGTGGCATAATGCTTTCCAAGCAACTACAAACAGAGGCAAACCCACATTCCACAACCTTCTTGAAGCTTTGAAAAAAGAACAAAGCTATCAGGAACTAAGAATGGAACAATCAGTGTCACAAATAGGGCCCAAACTCACTAAACAAACCCAACAAATGTTCCGACTACTTCAAAGTCAAGTCACATTATACCCTACAACTAGAGGTTTAGAATACCTGGCAATAATAGCAAAAAGTCTTCTATAAAAATGTCAAGTAAATATACGAATGTCTTCTTACAATACTAATAAAAATCACATGTCATAAACATATATAATGAATTATAAATAAAACATATTTGTTTGACAAACTTTTAAAAAATATGTAAAAAAATTCGTAACAAATATGCAATGTTTATAATTTTTTATAACATACACATAACATTAGAAATCGACATTTCCCACCCAATCAAAATTGTAAAATAAATACTTACAATATTTGGAATTGAGAGACGCAATCAAGGAAAAATCAATCCATACAATCCAATCCAATATCTTACTATTCCAATATGGGAAACCCTCAAAAACCCGAAAATAAATTGTAAAACGTAAAAAAACGCTCCAGGAAATCCCGAAAACAGTAGTGTGTACACGTTAGGATTTAAAGTTATATACACACAATTTTAAAAAAACGGTCACGCATATCAAAGTATCAATCCGATTCGAAACCCTCCAAAAAACCCGAAAAAGGTTTAAAAAGTGAAAAAACCGCTCCAGGCAAACACGAAAAATAGGAGATAAAAGTCAAAATATAAGCATAATAACTTAAACATTTGTTTCTCCGTTAAAAAACACGCTTCCTTCCATGTAGTTTTCATGCGAGGAACCGAAACCTGTAAAATAACATACATAACGAAAGCCACCCACAAATACCCCCTTCACATTTGTAAATATACTAACAATTAACATTAACCATGTAAGAAGACATTTCCGAACACTTAAAATTAGACTTGAAGGAAAAAAAGCACGACACATCTATAACGCAGACTTTTCACCCAAACGCTACTTAAACTAATAATACATACACCAAAAAACACTACAGAGTTTGATTACACCCTCAAACATGACCACTTACTTATAATTTGTATTAAAAAATAACCTTACCTCTCTCCACGCGAAGCAACTCCCAACCGCGAGCTTCTCCAGTCCTGAATGGAGCGCAATAACCTTACGCGGTAAAAAAGTAGTCCCCTTAACCCATTTGTGTAAAAGGATAATAGAATAAACAATGTGAAATAAAAAATATATAATACATACACATGTATAATGTAACAAATTAATACACTATACTCATGACAATTTTCCTTTATTAACAAAAAATAATATATTTAATATAAATTAATATATAATATGTATTATATATTAATAATATAAAATAATTATGTAAAACTTTGAATAAAAGATGTAAATATTTAGTTATTCTGTATATTTATATGAATAATTTTGTGTATAATTTTTATAAAACATTATAAATGTTTATGGGAATAATTAATAATGATAAATAATATAACTTATTTATTATTATTAATATAACAAGTAGAACCATTTAGTATATAAAGAATGGCCTGAAAAAAGTCTCTATTTTATCTGTGAATATATATATTTTTGTTAATAATCAATGAATGTTTATGTTTATTAATTAATAATAATAATAATTATTAAAATAATTATTATTTTTATTAATTAGTAAAAAAAGATTATATAATTATTTCTAATTATAACAAAATTATATAATTGCTTTACTAATATTTGATAAATACCAGATATTATAATTAAACATATTGTTTCCCTATACAATTATAAACTTTACAACCAAAGCGATTTATATGTTTTATGTAAAAACAACATTGTGTGAAATATACACCAAGAAAATTTATTTTGGTATTTCAATTTATCCTAAGAAATGTAATAATAGTCATGTTACTTGTTAAAAAGAAATATGTATTATATATTTTATTATATTAATATTTAATATTAACATTATTAAATATTAATGTAAGAAATATATAACAAATCATTGTTTAATGTATTTCTATATAAATACTTTAAATTGTAAATGACTGATGGGAATATGTAAAATTTACTGAAAGAATCTAGTAATCCAAATTATTGTTTACATTGACCACATGTATATAAATGTAAAGATGTTATTGTGTGAATAATAAAAGTAAAAAAAAATGTGATGTTATATTTGTTTTTGATTTTATTGTAGTACACAATAAAAAAATTAAAAATTGTTTAATAAACTAATTTGAAAACATCTATGTTGCATAATTTTTTATTATTAAAATACAGTAATGAACAAATGTATACAAATGTGCTGCACACTGACCAATTTTATATGTATTGTTACTACTCCAGTCAATCTAAAATCATAGAAGCTGCAGGACACTAGCAAAAATTATTTTACTATTCCTACTACACTCAAGGTAATACCATAAAATGTGGTGGAGACTAACCAATGTATTTTTATTAATCCAACTCCAGTGTTGGTAATATTACTGATGGTGCTGGACACCAACCAATTAATAATTAGAATTCCAACTCCACTCTAGCTACTGTCTGGAAACATGCTAATACATAAATTGTTTTTATCTAAATAAAGTGTAGTAATGTAAAGTTATAATAATATCTATTTTCGTGTAATAAATTTAATGTATCACTGTTAAGTTAAACTATACATCAGCACTCTAAAATACCCAAAACTGTCCCAAAACACTAAAAAGACCCCTTGACCCTAAAGGCCAAAACTGACCCAGAACCCTACAAATACCCCTTTATCAACAAACTGAAAACTGACCCTGAACCCTACAAATACCCCTTTACCCACAAACTGAAAACTGACCCTGAACCCTACAAATACCCCTTTACCCACAAACTGAAAACTGACCCTGAACCCTACAAATACCCCTTTACCCACAAACTAAAAACTGACCCAGAACCCTACAAATACTCCTTTACCCACAAACTGAAAACTGACCCTGAACCCTACAAATACCCCTTTACCCACAAACTGAAAACTGACCCTGAACCCTACAAATACTCCTTTCCCAACAAACTGAAAACTGACCCTGAACCCTACAAATACTCCTTTCCCAACAAACTGAAAACTGACCCTGAACTCTACAAATACCCCTTTACCCACAAACTGAAAACTGACCCTGAACCCTACAAATACCCCTACAACCACAAACTGAAAACTGACCCTGAACCCTACAAATACTCCTTTCCCAACAAACTGAAAACTGACCCTGAACCCTACAAATACCCCTACACCCACAAACTGAAAACTGACCCTGAACCCTACAAATACATACTCCTTTCCCAACAAACTGAAAACTGACCCAGAACCCTACAAATACCCCTTTACCCACAAACTGAAAACTAACCCTGAACACTACAAATACCCCTTTACCCACAAACTGAAAACTGACCCTGAACCCTACAAATAGCCCTTCACCCACAAACTGAAAACTGACCCTGAACCCTACAAATACTCCTTTTCCCACAAACTGAAAACTGACCCTGAACCCTACAAATACCCCTTTACCCACAAACTGAAAACTGACCCTGAACCCTACAAATACCCCTACACCCACAAACTGAAAACTGACCCTGAACCCTACAAATACTCCTTTCCCAACAAACTGAAAACTGACCCTGACCCCTACAAATACCCCTACACCCACAAACTGAAAACTGACCCTGAACCCTACAAATACTCCTTTCCCAACAAACTGAAAACTGACCCTGAACCCTACAAATACCCCTTTACCCACAAACTGAAAACTGACCCTGAACACTACAAATACCCCTTTACCCACAAACTGAAAACTGACCCTGAACCCTACAAATAGCCCTTCACCCACAAACTGAAAACTGACCCTGAACCCTACAAATACTCCTTTTCCCACTGACCCTGAACCCTACAAATACCCCTTTACCCACAAACTGAAAACTGACCCTGAACCCTACAAATACCCCTACACCCACAACCTGAAAACTAACCCTGAACCTCCAAAAAACTCCTTTACCCACAAACTGAAAACTGACCCTGACCCCTACAAATACCCCTTTACCCACAAACTGAAAACTGACCCTGAACTCTACAAATAGCCCTTTACACAAGAACAGAAAACTGACCCTCAACCTCAAAAATACCCATTTACCCACAAACTTAAAAATTTCCCAAATCCCACTAAATACACCTTCACTCACGACTACCAAAATTACCCAGAACCCTAAACAATTAACCTATAACAAAAACTATGAAACTAAGCCAGAACACTATAAATAATAATGAACACAACATTAAACATAAATATATAAAAAAAACAAATATTTTTCAAAAAACTATTATAAAATATATTATCACATTAGCTATAATAATAATTTAGATTAATTAATATTGTTTAATTCCAAGTAATTAATTAACATCAACATTAATTAACACATTACATTTAAATGTATACAATTAATGTAATTAAGTCATTATTATAAATTAATTACCAATTAATTTATTTAAATGATATGCAATATATTAATTACATCATTAACTAATTATAATTAATGTGTTAGCAATTAATAAATGTAAATAATATACTAATTCTTAATACAATAAATCACTAATTATTATTAATTAATAACCAATGTATCAATGAAAATCATATACAAATTTTTTTTACAAATATTAATTATTAATAATCAATTAATCAATTAATCAATTAAATTATATGCTAATTAATCAATTAAACAATTAACTAATTAATATTAATTAATTACCAATTAAAATCTAATTAAAACAATTACCACACATATATTAACTAATTAATTATTATTAAATTACTTCCCACCCTATTCCCCTATAAACCCACAACCCGCTCCTAAACATTTGGTACTATTTATTTATATATTATATATATATTATTTTATAAAATCAATATTTTCTAACATTTTCTCGATATTTTTTACTTTCACTATATTTCGATATTTTGTCTAGTCGATATTTTTAAGTCGATATTTTTGTATTCGATATTTTTGGGTCATTTTTGCAGTCGATATTTTTTTCAACGATATTCCTATAGTCGATATTTTGTTAATGTCGATATTTTTCCGTCGATATTTTGTCCATTCGATATTATGTAGTCGATATTATGTCCAGTTACCATTCGACACTTCATATGAACATAACAAGCATCGCAGCAAACAGACACATGCTGCACACTAACTACTTAGAGCAGCTTTCCGCCACCCTAAGATGGTGGACTATCCCAGTCCTCTTTTTATGATTGTTTAGGACGCGGGCGTCCATGTAAATCCAGCGCTCGCGGCGCTTTCGCGTTCGCAGTCCTGGTCGAGAGTTTGATAGTTGAGAACATCGCTGTAGTACGTCCTGGTGAGTACAGAAGTGAGGCTCAGTAATAGGGAGTAGAAAAAGGAAAACGGGTCACAGTAATTAGAATATTGATTGCGGCATTGTTGTTTTCTTCCAGAGCTTGTTGTGAGCCGAAGTTAGATTGTGCCTACTCCAATTGTCTACTGGCAGGTGAGCTATCTTTTCTGAGATACAGTGTGTCGCTTACAACTAGTGAGGAGTGTAAAATAAACGATGGACACACCCTTATGGTTACAGGTCTTCAATCATTCTTTACAGATCCGATTGATTATCGAAGATTTCGATCAAGGATTACATTGGGATTTAGAGAGGTGACACTTGGTCGACTATTGAGAGTATCTAGAGTCACGTTGGGGGACAAGTGCTCCTGGATTACGGGCTGTTCTATGGAGATTCAGTGCATCAGAGTAAGTTACTCGAATGAGAAAACTATGTCGTGCCAGTTTCATTCATTAGGTCTTTTAGTTTTTAAAAGGTCATTTTGTTTATCACTTTCATAGTCTATCAGCTGAGGTGCAGCGCCCCAATTATTCGATATAAGCAGACAGTCAGCGATTTACATACAACTTAATACATAAGTGAGTACGATTGTGTTCAGAAGAGGTATCTTCTATATCTGTACCTTGTCAGATTCATTTTCTTTCTTGGTGGGGGTAGATCCCTGTTTTGAATTACACAGGTGTATATAATCACGACTTTACTACAATATCACACCCTTGGTGTTGGTTTTGCTAGTGGTAGTAACTATCATTCACTTTCAAATCATTGCTTATGTTCTTGACCTTTAAATAAGTTCATATTTAGTCTCATTGCTGTATCTAATACGGTTCTCAGTATGTTTGAAGTATGGACATTATACTTGTGTTTTTTAGGGTGCACTGAAAAATTATAATGTGAAAATGTTTTCAGTTATGCACACACAGAGTTCTATAAGTATCTCATGTTTTCTTTCACAGTGCCCCTGAGGAAGGGAGTTTCCCGAAATGCATTGGGCCTACCTTAAGTTGTAACTACGTGATTAAGTGTTCATAATTGATTGATATTAATAATTTTTTTCATTCAACACAACAGTCATATGATCATGTTCTTGTTTAGTGATTCAATCGAACTTTTCGTGTAATCATGTCATTGTATGAAGTATGATCATTGAAAAAAAGTACAGAATTTATCAATAGAACAAAATACAATTTTTACAAAGTGCAATTTTCGATTGATTATTGAGGGTGTTCATTACTTACAGTGAAATGTTGTATCATTGAAATACTTTAGGAATATGTTGTGCGTTTGGAATACTAGTGGTGTTTCCACCAGATGCTGAACTTCAATTAGGCTGGCTGCCTTCCTACCAAACAGCACACACACTTGACTAAAATAGTTTACACACGGAGTACTTAGTAGTTAACAGGGGTGTGCGCAGGCAAATACTCAATAGAGGAATAGCTGTAACCAGAAGCATTTACTAGCCCTTCCTCTGCGTAAACCCCAAGTATTTGTTCAGCCTTTTTCTCATTAGTGTGTGTGATTACATGTGACAATGTAACAGATGAAATCACAATCTACTAAAATAGTGTCTCCACATTATTGACCCCCACTATATCCTCAAAGTATATATACGAAAGTATAGATTTACTATTCTTAACTCCACATCTTTTTACCTTGAAAATATGATGGTAGGCAATATTGTGGATGAAATTTATTTGCAGGTTACTATTTTACCATGATATTGTGCCCTGTTTCCTTGTGTGTGTGTGTAGGTGTGTGTGCATGTGTGTTGGTGTGTGTGAGTGTGTGTGTGTGTGTAGGGGTGTGTGTGTGTGTGTAGATGTAGGTGTGTGTGTGTAGGTGTGTGTGTGTCTATCTGTTCACGTAAAGCATGCCTTAGATTCTAGGTGGCAGATATGGCTGCAATTAGAGAATTGATGGTGGGGGTGTGTGGTTTTCATGCCCAAGGGCAACAACAAGGAAAGATTAAGTGCAGATTAGTCGCCAACTATTATTGAGTGCATACTGTGCAAATCTGTTTAGCGAGCCCCCACCTTCAAACACAAACTCCCTCCTGCTTCCATGCGTCTGGATATCTCAGACACCTTGCATGCTGTGTGGGTGTCCAGAGATACATGGGGGCTCCCTGAACAACTATAGGTGTTGAAAGTTCAAAACGTTTCCCCAAACTTGACCTTGAACAAGAGACTTACTTGTCCCCAAGCCTCAAATATATTTTCGAGCTCCTGTTGATAATAAACCCTTCTCAAAGCAGTAGGGCAACAAATAAAAGTCTTGCCATGCTGGGGTGTAAACACACATGAATCCTTCTAGACTTGTTGGGTCTCCAGGGAGGAATATTTGGCCTGATCCTGTATTAAAACTGATTTTAAAGATGTAGGTTTAGGATTATAATGCTCCTCCAAGCTGTTGGCAATGTTGGAAGGACAATAAATAACACTTGCACAATACACACCTAGTGAAATTGCAATTTTATTGAAAACTTACATTTTTAAATGTAATTCATCATCATCATCATCTTTATTTCGACAATGTTGTCATAAAAGAAGTCACATGTTGAACCAATTAAAAATAAATACAGTACATATATAAATAAGACGATAAATAAGAAAAAAGTACGAATGCCCACACAACTTATCATTACATGGCAGTCAATAAAGCAGGGAGAAAATAGACAGGTGTCCGTATATTCCTCCTTTACAGTCTAAAAATATAAGTGCAAGCGCCAAAGGATTTGTACAACTGTGGAAGATGGGTCCAAATTCAGACAGTATTTACATACAACCTTCTTTTGTTCCACATGGCTCCCAAGAATTTTGTTACAGCAAATACAATCACAGGTGAAAGATCAGTTTTAAGTATTCTAAAAGCTTGAATGCAATGAGTTATCCCCAAATTTCTACATAGAGGGACGATCCAGCCCCTCCTGGATTTTTTTGTAGATGGGGCAAAAGAACAAAACATGCATTTCATTTTCCTGCTCCGAAATACAGCCAGGGCAGTTTTTTGGGGAGGACGGACACCACTTACTCGTGAGGGCTCCAATAGGCAGGGTGCCATGTCTCCATTGGAGGTACAACTTTCTCGAAGCGGCAGGACTAACATCGTCTAAGACAGGATCAAATTGATAAAAGTCTTTAATCATTATAAAGTACCGGTTAAGGTAACAATTTGAGCATTCGATGTAAGAGCGGTTAGTTTGTTAGCGTAGTACAATTTGACCAAAATACTTGCGAGGGACCTTAGTGCAGACAGACTTCGGGTCAGACCACATTTGCGGGAGACCTATTCTCCCAAATTCCTCTCTCACGTACTTCAGCCAGGGAAGTTTTCCCACATTCGGGAGCCTTAAAACATCCGAGAGCTCTTGCCTATAGTTCTTGAGCTCAGGGGTGGTCCAAAGTCTCCGCCAGAAGGTTAGCGGTTTAAGGCCCAATTCCCCATCTATAGATCTGAGGCCCAAATCAAGCCTCAACGGCAATAGGGGTGTACTGGGGGGCAAGGCTACCAGCTGTCTTAAAAATGTATTTTCCACGATGACAATCGCGGATCCACACTGGTGACCCCAGAGTTCTCCGCCGTAGATTACTGCCCCCCGTGCCTGTAATTTGTATATTTCGAGAGGTGGGCCAATCGGTTTAACAGAGGATTTATTAAAAAGCTTAGTAATACCCCCCGCTAATTGGGCCAACTTCAGTTAGGATTTTATTTGATGTGGGACCTAGGTCATGGTTTCATTTAGAGTGAGCCCCAGATACTCAAATGTCTGGACCCTTTCTAGCCGGACTCCACCTATCATCGGATTTGGGCGTGCTGTAGCAGGAGGGTTAAAAATCATGAATTTTGTTTTGAGGGTGTTTATTTCCAAACCCTGTTCCAGACAAAATGACTCAAAGCCGTCCATTACTCGCTGGATACCCATGGGGGACTTTGAGAGCAATAAGCTATCGTCTGCGAACACAATAGCAGAAACCCGACAGCCGGCCAGTTTTGGGGCATCGCTGTAATTACAATACACGAAAAAGGCCTGAGTGGACAACTTCTTTAATTTCCTACAATATCCACAAACATTATGAGTAATGTAAACAAACATTGGTCAAGCCAATAGGTCTCTCCAAAGCCCAAGCTTTTGGCCTTGCCAAAGTGAATGCCTTTTGTCATGTTGTCTAGCAGCACATCTGCTGTTCAGGATGGCTAAAAGTTACTGAAAGCCCAGAATCACAGAATGTTGAGCCAATATTGAGTCTCTTCACCCCCCATGTTGAGTTTATTGTCCTCCCCCATCCTAACACAAAAATGTGATATGACGTGGTATGCACTGGCCGCATCATAGTGCTTTTTTCTGTGACTTTCAGCCATGCTGATAAGCAGGTGTGCTGCTAGACAACATGGGTAAAAGTCATTTACATTGACAAGGCCAATAGATCAGGCATTGCCGAGATCTATCGGCTTTGCCTTGCTTGTTCAGTGTTGACGGGGTGTTGCTGAACAAATGTGGAAGTGATAGTGAGAAACAGTTGAGGAGCTTTGTAGTGAATTAAGAATGCGGGGTACTGGCCAGAGCTACAGACAGGGGAACTGGGGAACCAGGTTCGAATCTCAGGGTCGGCTGAACAATTTGTGATTCTGGGCAAATCACTTAAATTTCCCCCTGCCTACGACAATGAATGTGTCATTGTGTAATGTAACTGGTGAACACTTAAAGCGCTCCAATACCATTGGCTGATGTTAGAACTATGGCAAGCTGGAGGAGCGAGCAAGCGATGCAATACCATTGGATCACGCAAAAAAAAAGCAGCAGTGATAAGGTATGTAGTGGGGGTATGGGTCAAGCACAGAAGCAGGAGGAGATGGGCAAGCATCGATAGGGAAAAACAAAACACCTTAATTGAAGCAGGATCAGTGACAAAAATGAATGTCATTATGTAATGTAACTGGTGAGCACTTAAAGCGTTCCAAAACCATCTGCTTGTGCTCGCACTATTGCAAGATAGACGACCGAGCAAGTGCTCCAAAACCATCGGATCTTGCAAAAAAAGAAACAAGTGCCTTTTGTGTTTTAACAACTTTTTAAGAATTTTTTTATTTTTTTATTTTTTATTTATAAAGTTTTATATATCGCGAACTTGATCCCGAAGGATATCAGAGCGCCTTACAAATTGAGGGAATGAGGTAACATCAGTACGAGAGTCAAATAGGGATTTATATCTATGCATTTGTTTATGTACACCCACATGCATTTTAGTGGTATTTGTGTATATGTGCATGGGAGACGGCCTGAAACCACAAGTACTTCTATGGAATGCTTGAAAACAAAGAAAAAATAGCTCTGCAAACCGGTAGCATTGTAAGGAGACATGTACTCGGTCCATGCGCTGTGGGAGAGCCAAGCACAAGACGAGGGCATGACGCCCTCATGCTATGAAGAATGGCATCAAAGAAAATGAGAGCGACCCTGAAGTTTACTAATGGTAGGAGATGGTCGGGCTGTAAGCCCACAGAGAGGACACAATACGTCCCTTCGAGGCAGTGCATGTGCTGTCTAGACAAGACCTAAAAAGGATGATGAACCCACGTTCTTGGGCGAGGAGGATAATGAGGGAAACCTGACACTACTCTGCCATTGGCAAAGGCAGGGATAGGCCTGGGAACAAAGAATTCCCTGCGAATTTAGAGGAGGAACTGCACGTCCGTTCCAGTGAAAGTACTTTTGGCAGAGCTAATGCATTTTGACCCCCCTCCAAATGTACATAAATATATACAAAATGATCTGATTGAAAAAATAATTGATGTTAATCAAGAGAAATAGAAGATTAAACATGCACATATGGACACTCCCTGCTGAATGGAGAAACAATACACACTTGGACAGAATAACTCCCTATCCGACACTAACCTACCAGTGGCTGCCTTTCATTGTAAAAATACGTTGAAACAAGCTACATTTCGAATAGGTTGCAGCATACCATAATCGTAGGACCAAAGGAATAAAAGAAACCATGCTCATAAAGAAAACTTAATTATTACTGAATACGCACCAACGTACTACAGTACAACACAGGACTTGTAGATCGCAATTTTATATTTAAAAAAAATGAAAAAAATGTTTTACATGTCACTGAGTGCAAAAACCATAACTCGACAATAATATGCTGTTGCAGAATTATGAACAAACTTTAAATGGCCTCATGATAAGGATACCGCTTCCGGTCTTTAGGACTAAATAATTAACATGTTTTTTTGTTGGTTTTTTCTTGTTTTAAATACTTTTAATCATTTTACATGGATACCATATTTGTATTATGACATTGTTATGATTTTAAATAGCTTAAACAATAAAGATATATTCACTTACCATTCACAGGACAAGCACAATGCCAAATTCAGTTTGGAAATATGTTTTTGCATGAGTGTATAATGCGTTTTTTAAATAACCGCATTAAATAAAGTACTCAATATTTCTGAGACTGCAGCTTTCAAGTATTACTAGAATGCATATTATTTTAACCATAAATTCCATTGCAAAAATGTATTTTTTTCAATAAACGAGATATGTACAAAGCAGATGGGAGAGAGGCACAGATATGCTTATAATTATCGGTGGGTGCTCGCTATTTCCATTAATATAGAACAGCCGGTTTCGACACCTGATAAATCACTTCCCGGGAGTGCATTACGTCCCCGCCAGCCTCCTTTCTGATATTGGGTTTCAGCTGAAGCTGGAGTTGGTAATAATTCTGTTTATGTATAAACACGCACTTCGATTTCCGAAACAGCGGCTCAAGTGAGGATATTAAGCAGTTTTCCTTTGGGAAATGCGCCATTTGGCCTCTTGGAAGGGGCTTCAAAGAGACGGTAGGGCCCGGCCTCCCGAGGAGACCTCCTCTGCTCGGCCCGGAGTTGTTTTGCCGCTCCAGATGGCCCTCCGAGTTTCCGCTGCAGGTTAGTCTTAGGGCCCAGCTGCTCCCGGCCCCAGCTGTACTCCCCACGCGGACCAGACTCATTATCTGCGCGAGGGCCTTTCATCCCGAGGGCCAGGCGGACATGTTGACGGAACCCAAGCGGCGGCAGTCAAGTTGAGTCCGCTCTACAGGTGTTGGGGAGGAAAGACGGAAGGGCGGCACGCAATTAGCTCCCACTTGTATCGTCTGTCTGGGGTCTTCTTGCTGGCGGGAAAACAAGTCTTTGACGACATTGGTCCCAACGGAGGGAATGAAGTCTAGTTCTAGTGGGTAAATTGTCAACTTTGTAACCAGTCGACCTGAGTTCCGATCTAGACCCGTCTTCCCCTCTTGATCCCATTGTGGGGTTAGCCCTGCTTTATTTAGGCTGTAGGATTATCTCTGGTTCCCAGACTTCTGTTCCTTAATGGGAAACGAACGTACATTCAGGGGAATCTGTGAAGGGTCTCCCAGGACCTGCAGAGTCCCATAACGTGACTTCAAAATACCTGTGAAGGCTGTCACTACCTGCCCATCGTTGGGAAGAACCATTGCACACTTGTTTTACAACTGAGACTTGTCAGAAAAGGGACCACCAACACATCTGTCACTAAATCCCCATTTGTGCCCACGGTGAAGGTGGCCTTTGATATGGACATGGCAATTGGAAAGGCATTTTGGTATTTTCAGTGTGGGTAGTGGTTTTCGCAATAGTGCAAACACACTTTCGTGAAACGTCGCCAAACTCTATCTGTCTTACATTTTTGCACATGCCTACATCTCATGCTCAGAATAATATCCCACCTGACGCCATACGTCCATGAGACAGTAATTAAAATTCCATACAGTCAAGGTTCAAAATAACCATCTTTCATCTCTCATTTAGTGTATCATGAAGGTCACGCAAAAGAAATACCAAAATGAGATCTGCAAGCTGGTAACCGCCGCGGCATAGGATGTTTATATAAGTAACCAGCGGTGGCTCCTCCGCTATGATGGAGGAGTGTCGCCCCTGCTGAAAAAAACAGGAAAAATAAAATGATAATAAAACCAATTTATTATAATTTTATTTTTCTTTCCTCACTAGAGCCAGCCAAGTCTGGGCGGTGTGGGGCCATGACAGCAGGGGAGGAGTAGTACAGCAGTAAGTGCGCATGACAGTTTGGCCGAGATGGAGAAACAGCACAGACTCACAGGCACTGTTTGAGCGACAAACTGAGCAGCTCAGACCAATCCTGGGGCTGCTCTCATGCTATTGAGAGCAGTGCCAGGATTGATTGGGAAGCTTGTGCTGGTGTCCCATGGACTATTGGACTATGGACACCATCAGGAGAGAAGAGGAGCACCGAGACAGACGTCAGCGTCTGTGGCAGAATAGGTAATTATTTTTTTATTCTTATTATTTCCCTAATTCCCCGTCCCGTTCACACCTCCCCCCACTTGAGTTTTGCAGTGGCCTCCACTGTGTCCCAGTTCCATCTGCTATATTGTGATAGTCAACAACATAGATCTTAAATCAACAACTACTACAGCAAACCATTTCTGGGTGAGATCGTTGCATCTGACATCTGCCTACCACACACTTTGGTTATTTCTAAAAAAGCGAAAAAATCTACTTTTCTAGCAGTAGTGTACAAAACAACAATAAAGGGGCTGTTCCCAATTACTTGACTGTAACAATTTAGGACCAAAATCGCCCACTTTATGCATGCTTAATTTTGAACCAACACCCCGGGCAGGCGTCCCTCGCAATTCTAGGTCGGGGCACCATTAGCCGTGCCACAGCAAGAACCTGCCTTAGGAGCCTGCCCCTTGTTTCGGCAGTGGGGGTGTATCGTCATAGAAGGGCACCGGGAGCCAGGGGGCATTTAAGGCAGCGTGTATCTGGAGCGACTCTCTTTCCTTCCTCACCGCTTCCTGGAGTCATCTGAACCGGTCACCACTGAATACTCCGATCGGCCTCAGCGTTTCCAAAGGTGAGTGAAGAGGAGGATGGGTGAGTGGCGCGACATGGGTCACCACTTCCGTAGTTATTCCTTGTGCAGGTTTGATGTGCTATTCAGCTGCATGCTTACATTTTCCATCGCGTACTCGTGCTTTTATGTTTATTTCGTTTTGCACAACCAGGAGTTGGTGAGTGTCACCGGGTACAGCATGTCTTGTCGGTCATTATTTGCATTCATGTTTTTGTTTGCAGGTCTTGCATGCACTGGCTTTTTCACAGGATGCTGGGAGCTGTGGCACATTGTAAGTGGGTCCTACCCATTAGGCAAGCCATTTTCTAGATCCCATTTTTTCCAATCTGCCTGGTCTTAGTTCTGTCACTGCTCTTCCCTTATGCTGGTCCGATCATTTTGCTGTAGCTTTCTTGCTGAAAGTTGCGTCCTTTCCTCCAGCAACCTGCTTGGTGCCTGAACAAAGGCTGAGAAGTTGGGCAAAGCGCGATGTCCCGGCTCATAACAAACTTCTAGTTGACAGTAGACAGTTGTTGAACAGATCTCGATTACTGATCTTGGTCCCATCCAAAATTGGATTTTTACAAGCGGTAGATACTTGCCTCCCTCTGTCCAACAAGCGCTTTAACAGGCATTTGCCACCTACTCCCTGGTTTACGGAGAGGCTCAAGAGTGAAAGCTCTAAATGTAAAATTCTAGAAAGATGTTGGAGGAAACGCTATCATGAAGATGCCAAAGTGGCATATAAAAAAGGCCTAAGTGAATAACACATTCTCTGTAAAGTAGCTTGAGCTGTTTTTTTTCACATAAAATCTCTCGAGCACAAAATTGCTCCATAATGCTTTTTAAGGTGGTAAAAGAACTGTGCAGCTCAGAAACCCAGACTACTCCCCTCACTCTTACTGGCACCCAATGTGAAGAACTCGCCCAATACTTTACAGCTAAAGTTGAACAAATACATTCTGTGCTGCTTAGTAAAAATTCTCAAAATATTCCACCTGAGACCGAGACCACGTCTAATGCTACCCCGGATTTTGTGGTAACAGGGCCCCACAACACTACTACTTCCTCTGGCAAATTGGAAACTTGGACCCTCTTGGAACTTAGCTCCTTTAGCCACCTTTTGGTGAACATTAAATCTGGTTCCCCTCATGACTTACTTCCCATTCATGTGATTAAACAGCTAGATGCTTCCATACTCTCAATAATTATGGAACTTCTAAGTGCCTCCTTACAGGAGAGCATAGTTCCACTGGAATGGAAACATGCTACGGTGCTCCCTCTTTTGAAGAAAGCCAATGCTGACCTGACTAAGCCGTCTAACTTTCGTCCCATCTCGCTGCTTCCGGCTTTTTCTAAAACTCTGGAAAAACATATAAATGGTCAGCTGACCTCTTTTGTTGAGTCTCAGAATTTTCTTCATACCTCTCAATCAGGTTTTAGAGCTGGTTTCTCTACTGAATCAACTCTACTTGGAGTCACTGAAATGTTAAGGCACCGGTTAGATGAGGGTGATACAGCAGTCCTTGTCTTGCTGGATCTTAGCGCCGCGTTTGATACAGTGTCTCACTCTGTCTTGTTAAGAGCCTTGCAATCCTTGGGCCTGGTGAGTTTAGCTTTGCAGTGGCTCAGTTGTTTTGTAACTGACCGAACTTTCCAGGTCACCTCTGCGTCGGCCAATTCAAACTCTTATCTGTCCCCTTATGGAGTTCCTCAGGGGTCTGTGCTAAGCCCACTCCTGTTTAATGTGTATGTCCGTCCTCTTTTCATATGCTGATGACACTCAGCTCATCTTTTCCCTCTCCTCTGCTAAGGGGTCAGACCCCTCTGTTCTTCAGTCAGGTCTGAGTGAAGTTGTGTCCTGGATGCAAAACAACCTGCTCAAATTGAACTGTGACAAGACTGAAGTTATGACCTTAGGGAAAAAACATGATGACCTCAACACTGGCCCTCCAAAATGGGTGCCTTACCCTCGCCGGTACACCATGTTCGCAATTTGGGCTTCATCACTGACAAACATCTTTCGATGAAACAAGTCACCAGGGTGTCCGCCACCTGTTTTACTGTTTTAAAATAGCTGAACAAAATGTTATGGATGATTCCCTTCTCTGCTCAGAAAACTATAGTCCACGCCCTACTCACCTCTAGGCTTGACTACGGCAATTTTCTTTATCTGGGCCATAACAAATCTACGATCCAGAGACTTCAAGTGGTGCAGAATGCAGTTCTAGACTGCTGTGTCATGTGCCTAAGTCTTCCTTAGTCGCAGGCTACCTTCGTAATCATCACTGGCTGACGATGGATAACCGAGTAAAATTCAAAGCCTTGTGTGGCCCTTAAACATTTGCAAGCTCTAGTTCAACGCTATCAACCCTCGCGACCTCTACGCTCTGCCCAGCAGACGAGGTTTTCTGTTTCGAAATTCAAACTCTCTCGCATGTGTGGTCGGTCCTTATCTTATTTAGGACCAATCCTGTGGAATTCTCTATGTTAGGAAACTGTAAATGGTGTGTTCCACAGAAGCTTGAAGACTTGGTTTTTCAATTTCTAAATTCCTTCTTTTGTTCTTTATCTTTGCTTTCCCACTGGGACAGCACCAGAAAACCCCCTGGGGTAGCTGTGCGCCCTACAAATTCAACAAAATGGAAAGGTGGGGGAACTGTTGCATCCTGGGCCTTATTGCCTAAAACTTGTTGATGCCGGCTGGGTCAACTGGGAGAGGGTAAGTCTCACTGGGTTGTGGCTGTGGCCCTTCTGCAAGCGGCCAGCAGCATCAGCGGGACGGCGAGGGTTCGTCGCACCCTCGCCATTATTACCAAAACTTGTTGTCGCTTCACGGCATTGTCTGAAATTTAGTCGCAGTGAAACTGGATATATTGAATTACTGGATTTTGGGCATTCATGCATGTACTCCTTCTACTTAGGAACACTCGGCTAATTTCAGCAGGGGCTTAGCTCTCGGGTTTCGCATGTTGCACAAATAGCATCTAGGTTTGGGGTTCGATCCCAGGACGGACCTCATCGCATTCAAGGCTCATTTTGTCATTTCCTTGTTACTGCTAGCGTGTTCCTACATGAGATGCAAAATCTACTGGCATCTTTGATGGATATTTACACTGTGTTCAACCCTCAACATCCGTATTACACCTCATTTTGGGAATCTGTAAATAGAATTTGACATTATCAGGTAGATTCATGAAAGAAAAATCGGCTCGCAAAGGGCCAGATTCTGCGAATCTGGCCCTTTGCGAGCGCAATTTTTGCATTTGGGATTCATCATCCCAAATGCAAAAATCGCTAATTGCGAAATCGCATATTTGCGAGGAATTGCATTTAAGGAATCTCTATTTGCGATTCCTTAAATGCAATTCATTAACCATTTTTTATTTGCGAATTCGCTATTTCTGGCCGCTATTTACCGCGAAGTGTAACTTCGTGGTAAATAGCGATAACTTAGAAAAATGCACTTTAGTGCATTTTTCTAAGTGGTATGTTACACACACACATGTCCTTTGGACATGTGTGTGCGCAACATCAGGCTACATTTACATTTCAGGGGTGCAACAGGGTGTCCATTGGACACCCCTGCACCCTTGAAATCGCAAAATCAAAATGCGAATCGCTAATAGCGATTCGCACATTGATATGTCTTCCCATTCATTCCTATGGGCCTTTAGGCCCATAGCAATGAATGGGGAGTTATTCCTTATTTGCGATTAGCAATTAGATAATCGCAAATAAGGAAGCTGTAGGAATCGCAATAAATATTGCGATTCCTACATGAATCCCGTTTTGTGAGTCTGTAATTGCGATTCCTTATTATTCGCTATTACAGACTCGCAAAAGATGCCGATGATGAATCTGGCTGAATGTACTTTAAGCGAGTGCCCGGATGAAGCCTCCTACTGTTTTCTGTTTGTGCTCGACCCCCCTTTAGCTTTTGGTTTGCCTAGGTTTACACAGTTGCAGTCTACTTGGGGGAGCAGGGGTTTGTATATATGACCCTGGGTTTGCAGCTTGGGCCCACCCTTTTTCATTTGGTAAGTCCTGGGGGTGGTCAGCGCGCTTTCAGCACTGGGTATCTAAGGATCCTGTTCATCTATGATGCATCTATTATACTTTTGAGTTTTTGGCCTATGCTAACCTGTCTATATTTATCTCCCAAGCATAGCATTTGTGCTGGCTTGTCTGTGGCATACTAGTTTTGCTCTTCTCGCAATAGCCCTTGGTTCGTTGAATTAGAAGATAAGAGCTTGGGACTCAGCACTAGGCACACGCCAGACCACAGATACCCCTGCTACACAAGAAGAACTCAGCTACTTCAGCGAGTTTTGGAAAGCTGCAAAACTCCATGGCATCGATTGGGTTCTCAAGAAGGTGTCTGAAGGACCAGGGAAAGATCTGCAAACATCTACGCCTCTCCCCTAATGATAGAGGAAAGTGCCAGCATGCTACAGGGACACCCTCCCTACATAGAAAAGTGAAGCCAGTACTCAGAGTTGCGTAGCAATCACCCACATTCCCCCGGGCAGGCTTCCCTTTGGCCCATTATTAGCACTAACGTGCGAGCGATGGGTCAGAGCAATGTGGTCATTTTCCCAGCATCGGAGGACGATCGTCTCCTATCGGCCATGTTGGCCCCTACTCTTGTGCAGATGGCAGCGGTGACTCTTTCCCGAAAGCTCCCAACTTCGACTGCAGTCTCCGCAACTCCCCCGCTATCAGCCTCAACCACACCGACAGTGTCCACTTCTGGTGAGGTAGCTCTGGGGCATGGGCACAGTGGCACAGCCACTCAGGTCTAGGCTCAACCAGGGGTCACTGTTCCAACTACTGTTGGTAGCAAAGGGCAGTCACCACTCTCTGCCAGTCCCATTCTCTTTGGCACTAGATTACCCACTTTGGCCCCTCCATCGGCTATTGCCTGGCATGTGCTAGCTGAAACCAGGAAAAAGATTCATTAAGGGGATTACTGTGATATTTGTGATTTGATAAATGCAGAAGTGGTCCCAGGGAAGACCATGACTGGGAAGGAGGGTGAGCAGAAACCAAAAAAGGTTTGGGTTGAGTGGTCCCCGAAGAACTGGGTGACAGGTTTGTTCATTTACTCAGCTATTCCTGATGGAAAAGTTCCCTGCTTTGGCTCCCCAATTGTTTGGTTATATGTCTCTAATACACAGTGCAGCATTGGAATTTCATGGCACAGCCTGGTTACAATATGACATAAAATTTAGGCAGATGAAGGAGATGAGGCCTGAAGTAGCATTGGATCAAAGGGAGATTAAAATTTGGCACTCCGAATTCAACATGGACCTTCCCTCATCTAAATGTTTGCTGTCCTTTTGGACTGAAAAAGAGTTTAGGGACAAAAAGTCAGCCTGCTGGCAATACAACAACAAAAAATGTTACAGAGGCGCGGCCTTCCATTCAAGCACCTCTGCTCCTTCTTTGGAGCTCATGAGCATCCTGACATCAAGTGCTTTAAAAAGTATGGGAAACCAAAGGAAAAGCCTGCCTCCAAAAGTCATTGACCCTCTTCCATCATCTACAAAGCTCCCCTCACATATTCGCTTGCATGTGTTAGCTCACCTCCTCAGCAAATACAAAAATAGTCAAGATGCTCACCTTATGTATTATGGTTTTAGGGACGGTTTTCGCATACCCTCTAATGTCGCTCTAACCCAGCCCTACCCAGGAATCAAATGTCTGTGGTGCACCAATCGGAAATTGATTGGGAGACGATACAGAAGGAAGTGTGGGCCAGAAGGGTGGCAGGTCCTTTCGATTCCCCTCTATATGCAGCTCTGGTTTGCTCACCTTTAGGGCTGGTCTAGAAGAAAGAGCAAGGCAAGTTCAGACTGATCCACAACTTGTCCTTTCCTCCCGAGTTGCTGTCAACAACAGTCTGGACCAGGTTTTATCCACAGTGCGCAACATTACAATTGACAAAGAAATCTCCTAACTGCAGAGGGCAGGGGGCGTTGATGCCAAATCTGACACAGAGGCAGCTTTTCGCCTTTTGACAGTACACCCAAATGACACCCTCCTGCTGGGTTTCATTTTTATGGGGCAATTCTACCTTGGCTTGTGCATGCCCATGGGGTGTGTCATTGCTTGCTCCTTATTTGAGTCCTTTAGTACGTCCTTGGAGTGAGCGGTCAGAGACCTAGTGGCCTCCAATGATATAGTGCATTACCTAGAGGTCTTCTTTTGCATGTGGCCTCCAGGCACCCCGGCATGCGGAAAGTCCCTGCTGAGCTTCTGCAAACTGACGCAAGTGCTGGGAGTACCATTAGCTGAGGATACGTTAGAGGGCCCAACGACCTGTATTTCAGTCCCTGGCAGAGAAATAGACTCAGAAGCAGTGTTGTGTAGACTACCCCAAAGCAAGGTGTCTGCTTTCAAGGCCTCAATTGAGTCTTGTCTGTCAGTCAAAAAGTCACGCTTCATCAATTGCAGGTTTTGGTGGGTCATCTAAACTTCGCTGTCATGGTGAACCCCATGGGGAGGGTGTTCTCAAGGAATACTGCCTGGGCCATATCCGGCCTCCAGGTCAATCACCATCACACTAGGCTCTCACATGAGGTCGAGGAAGATCTGCACATATGGAGTGACTTCCTTTCAAACTTTAATGGGATGCTCTTGTGGCACCAACAGGCACAGTCCAACACAGATTTGACTCTCTACACAGATGCTGTGGGCAACGCAGGCATCGAGGCAGTGTTCAGCAACAAGTGGTGCAGCCAGCATTGGCCGGTATAGTGGGTATCATCCGGTCTCACCCACAACATTACATTTTTGGAACTGTTGTGGCCCTGCAGATTTGGGGTATTTTTCTAGCCACTAGAAGGATCATCTTCTGGTTCAACAGCATGTCAGCTGTGGTAGCACTTAACAATCAGAGTGATGGCTGTCCTTTTGTGTTGAGGCTGCTCAAAACCCTCATCTGCAGTTGCCTCGGTTCAAACGTGAATTTTCCTGCCAAGCATGTTCCCGTGGTAAATAATATGGTAGCTGATGCCTTGTAACTCTCTAAGTTGGCAGAGTACAGAGCACTGGGGCCGCAGGCAAATGAGGGGAAGACAGACCTCCCCAGGCAATTGCGGAAGCTTGGTGCCCCATTGTCGCAGAATTCATTGCAGCATCCCGACCCCAGGACAAATTGTACGTATGAGGCTGCATGACAATTGTACAATGAGTCTTTTAGCTCTCCTGTCTGTTATGAATGGTTTGCCCTGGAGGAAACGGACTCACGCAGTTTCCTCATTTTTGTCCTGCATCCTTGCTGAAGCCGACACGTGCGGCCTTCTCCGCTTATTCTTGAAATAGCCTCAAAGCGGAGAATTTCCTGTTCTACACAGATTCTCCTGGTTGGAACTAACAGTGGGCAACATATTTAACGGACTCCAATGAAGCTGATGCTCGAGGCTTCTCATTACAAACCGATGAGTCACATTGTGAGCCTCACAGTGAAATGTGATATCTTCCTGTCTTGCCACGACATGTACACATATTGATGCAGCAGTTAATTTACGCCACGCATACAACTGTCAGTTTCTTCCTCTCACTGGAATCCCGGCTGGGTCCCATGTGAGTACCCTCCCCTTATTTTCATGTCCTTGGGGTGCACTCAATTCAATCTGACAGCAGAGTCTTATTTCAGATGTCCCTGCATTGCTAGGTCCTGAAGAAACCCCTCAATATTGGCGGGGTTGAAACGTCGTAGACAAATTCAGAGTGAACCATTTATCAGCCTTAATAATTGCATTAAAAGGCTGGGTCCATTTCTTATTTGTGTTTTGCTCAACTTTGTAAATATAGAAACCGTCTTTTTATGTCACAAAAATGTCACAAACTGCTATGTAGGTTTCCTTTTCACTGGGGACACTATGCACAGGAGACTAAATATATATTGAAAATTGTGTATAATAAACTTTTGAACTTACAAACATCTTGCAGTATATAGTGTTATATCTCTCTTTGACATGCACATACCCCTTTTACCGCCATTGAGCCTGTGATTATTATTGTCTATTAATTGCATTGGTCCACAGGAACCATTGTCTCTGTTTATATGCATTTTCATGCTAAGCAGAATGCTCAAGGTAAGTCCCTACCATTAGTAAGGAGACAGAATTCAGCAATCACCTTTTTCGTGGATCTGAGGGGTGTTAGGGATCTGACCAAGGACATTAGAGAGCAGAAGGTCATCGAGGGGTGGGAACCCACTTGCCACAATGGCACAGGACAGCAGGAGACCTATTGATATACCTAGGCTGTCGCGTATTGTGGGCATTTTGCCCCAGGTCTTCTTGACCTGGAAGTTTCCTAATCTCCCAACCTAGGGTCTAAACCTTCAGGTTGCACCGGGGTCAGAGGCAAGGACGCCCTCCCTTTGCACCCCCTTCCGAGGTTCTGCACCCTCCCACCTTGGAGCGGTACCCCTGGAAGCAAAACTGGTCAGGACACTGATTACAGATGCCCTTCCCTCCAGGTCAGGCTGAACCTGAACCTGGCCTCCCCCCTCCTCGGGGAACGACCTCCAGAGGCCCCACAAAGGGTCAAGCTCTCTAGATGGTCAAATGCCCAGTGAACCAGGACTTCACGGGGAGCATGCATGCCCCCCCCTGAGGGTGACACATAACTAATGTGTTGTGTGACAGTCTGCCTGGCTCTAACCTAGCGACCTCCTGTCCACCTGACAGGGCGCAGAGATCCCCCAGGACAGAAGTGGCATCACCATGGTCACTCACCGGTGGCCCAGCCCTCCTGGCTGGCCCCTGACCCACTGGTTCTTCCCCTGGGGACTCTTTCCCCCTCTCACTCCTTAACCAGGACTTTTGCACCCTCCACTTAGGAGCGGTACTGCCCAACACCAGGACCACCGGAGTTCTGGAGTTCTGGTTACAGACACTCCCCGTCCTCTAGACAAAGGAAGATCCTCCTCAAATGACCTGTAAGTACAGCCTAGGCCCCTGACCTGGCGCTCCCTTAAGGAACCCTCCAGGCCCTGAGACAGGGTTTCGGGCCAATGTGGGACACACCGTCCCACACTCACTCCGCCTCCACTGTGACAGGACGTGAGCCCCTACACCTCCACGATTCTACTGGGACCTAGCTGGCCTACACATGAACCTCTTCCCCTACACAGGATCATCAGATACACAAGCCACTCCTTTTGGAATCACTCCCCAAAGCCTCTGCAAGACATCTAGCACACCGCCAGACATCCACCTTCTCGTCCAGTGCCTCTGCAGGACCTCCTGCACACCACCAGAGGTACACCTCCTGTGCAAGCTCCTTTTGTCACAAAAAAACTCACACCAACTCCTCCAGTTCAACACACCACTCATCCACACACTCCCCCTCCAGACTGGTGAGACAGTTCCTCACTGCCCCTGACTCTCAACCTGTACCCCTCTTACTGAGCACCAGGCACCATACTCTGGGAACTGGGAATGGGACTTCACGCACTGGACACATTTTAGCTGCCACCACTGGATCCTACCATACTGGGGAATCCAGACACACACACTACACTCAGGGGATAACCACCCTCCCGAGCAAGCCATTTCTCCTCCACACTCCCTCTCTTCCATCTACCCACACAGGGACAGGAACAGGGATTGGGCACTGGACCCAGCAAGGGATTCCTTATCTATGGGAACCTCCCCCTCATGGTTGCGGCAGGGCTGCTCTCGGCGCAGCCGGGCTTCTCTTGGTGCGGCAGCAGCGGGCGGGGGCTCTCTCTCTCTGGGAGAGCCTCGTCGGGTTCCTGCAGCACCGTGCTTCTCCTGGAGACATCTCCCCGATGTCGTAGGGCTCCCTCCGCTCATGGGAGCCTGCAGAGCAGCCAGACTCTTTCTCTCCCTACCCGGGAGATTCAACCCGGCACGGCTTCTCTCATCACCCGGTCCCTCTCCCAGGGGCCGGGTCTCTTTACAGGCGGCGGGCGGGGCTCTCATGATCACGAGAGCCTCTCAGGGAACTGGCGGCATTTTTTTTCACCCGGGCCCCCTCCTGGGACCCGGGGCTTACTACCGGCAGGCGAGGAGGCGGGGTGGGCTCCTGTCCTCCTCAGGATGCAGATCAGCTTCCCCTCTTGCCGCGACATCAGTTCCACTTCCGTCCAGCGGCCCCGCCCACAACCAGGCGGGCCGCGGGCGGCGGCGGCAATTCATACACCAAATGAGGGGTAGGTGCCCTCGAAATCAAATATAAATGTGGGCGGCCATGACGCGGGACGGCACACGCAAATGAAATAAACATAGCACGGCCAAAATGCAGGGTGGGCACCTGCTTTGCACACGCAGGCAAGTTAAAATAAAGCGCTTTCCCAGGTGCTAAGGGGGCACAGAGACTACCAAGCCCCCAGAAAGGACCCTTACAGCAAAAAGCGGGACCCAGCAACAAGGTCCAAGAGAAGTCCTACAGGAAAAGTCCATCAGGTATCCTGGGGCTGGGCAGGGCCCAGGGAGGCAAGCCTTCCCCTTGGCCCCAGCAGCAGCACGCCCCTGGTTGATTCCAGTCAGAAACAAGAACATCTTCAGGGTGTCACAGCACCCTTTTTATACAGCAAAGTCCTTTGTCTACAAGGTGTAGGCAATGTGAGAACCAGCTACAACTGGTTATGGGGAACTCCCTTTCACTGGCCAGGCTAGGGACATCAGACGCACCACAGAGGGTGGAGCCAGCATTGTGGAGGGAAGGACCAGCCCTATTCAGGTCCCAGGTGTACCCCTCCCTCACATCAGCATGCTAATCTCTCCATTCACCACCGGGGCAGAACCATCCCGACTCCTGGAGCCAGGCTTACCAGCCAGCTCCAGCCAATCACACGCCAGACACAAATTACACTAACATGCCAACTTCTAGAAGTGGGTAGAAAGTGCCTCCAAGGGAGTTTTTGAGCAAAAGTGACTAGTTATTTGAATGTTAATTTGGTAGGGTACTTAATAATCCTAGATTGAGTTTAGTTCAAAAAGTATTCTCAATCTAGGATTATTAAGTACCCTACCAAATTAACATTCAAATAACTAGTCACTTTTGCTCAAAAAACTCCCTTGGAGGCACTTTCTACCCATTTTTGTTACGTTACACCCAAGCCCCAAGGGTATATTTGGTTGCTCACTGTTTTGAATAACTTCTAGAAGTGGCACTTCCACACTAGACACAATCATGCCGCATACATCATTGAGCAGCATTCAATCTCACAAGTTCGCACATACCAAACTCGACCCTGCACTCCCCACACATCAGGAACTACCATGGTCACACATATTCCCCATGCATTCCTATGGGAGGGCAGGTCACTCACCATACACACAGAGAGTGCACGCACTTTACACTGGACCACAGTGAAAAAGTGCGCAGAGACCTAAAATCACCAACACCAGGTTACAGAAACAGGCTAGGCAAAAGCAAAAAGTTTCGGGGTAAACCTGCCAAAAAGGGCCGGGTCCAACAGGTACCAGGAATGATATTAGTGATATAATCCTGTAAGACAGACCTACTAGGGAGAGGGACATGTGTGCACCTCAGTGCAGCTCTGGGGGCTGCTTATTATCCAGTGGCACTGATGAAGGACTTCCTTCAATTGCACTCCCTAAGCAAGTACCAATCTGTTGGTGCATACAGATGGGCCCCCACTTACACATTTTCAATTTACGCAGATAAGCAAATGCTCTTTGGCCCTGCTGGGTAAAGACACAATGCATTTTGGCTCTCACTCCTTCCACATCGGTGCAGCTACTACTGCAGCAGCAAAGGGCCTTTAAAGGAGTAGGTAGATGGAGGTCATCCTGCTTTGAGCGTTATGTTAGGCTGTACTTGGCCTAGGGGCCAGGCAAACGCTTATTGGCGGGACTGATAGCACCGGTAACAGTTCTCTCTTGTCTTTTTCCACAGTCTGCGAGCGAGAGCTGGTAAATGTGTGCTGGTGTGGTCACTCTTTTGTTCGTAGAGCAGCTGAGCAGTTTTGCGGATCCGGGCTCAACTGGCTGCTGGAGACAAGCATCATTTGTTGGGTATTGGGCTGCTCAGACTGGAGAACCTTTTCGGACACCCCCGGAGGGCACTCAAGGAGAGTGGTTTGCCCACCCCTGATATTCTCATTATCCATGCTGGGGGCAACAATATGGTCCCGTTGGAAAGGCAGAGGGTGCATGAGGCAATATTTTCTGTTCTTTCTAAAGTGAGGAAGCAGCTACCGGATATAGCGATTTTATGGTCTGAGGTTATACTACAGTCAGAATGGCCTTGGGAGGGGGGGGCGTTAGGGTAGGGAATGATTTGGTAAAAAAACGCAATCACTCGGTGCAAAGAAACCTGGTGGGTTCCTCAATCTAGATGGACCGTACCCTTCCCCCTTTAATCTCTCTATCCTCAGATTCGCTCGGTCCAACTATAAAAAATACATCCTCAGTGCTAAGACTTCCTTCTTCCACTCACAACTCGACTGGGCCAAAAACAGACCTAGGGAACTCTTCAGCATTGTTAAAAACCAAACATCCTCTGCACCCCCCAAGGTGATTGCCACCACTTAGAGATGCGAAGAAATTGCCAACTACTTCTCAGAAAAAAACTCCAAAATTGATCAATCCTTCGCCCTAACTCCCCTCCCCCTTAACCTACTTCTCTCCCCGGACATTCCCCCAACTCTCCTTCACTCTCTCTAACTTCCTCATGGCTTCTTATCGTTCCCTCCTTTCGTCCCTATTCTTGAACCCGTCCCCATCATACTTGAGCAAAACAATAATGCTTCCTGGCACGACTTCCAACCAGTAACTGAACTTGATGTCCTTAACGTCATTTCCAGACTTAAACCGTCATCTCACACTAAAGACCCTCTCCCTTCCAACCTTGTCCAAGATCTAAAACATATCATTACTCCCTATTGGACCTCTATCATTAACTTCTCCTTTAACTTGGGTTGCGTCCCTTCCAATTGGGACAAATCACTCCCATCCTCAAAAATCCTGCTGGTGACCCTAATGCAGTGGTCCCCAAACTTTTTTGACCTGTGGCTCCCTTGACCTAATTGCCAGTTGACAGTGGCTCCCCACCATTTTGTTTACCAGTGGGTGGGGGCATGTAAGCCCAACCTCGGGAGTACTTCCTGTTGTCTTCCTTAAAGTAATTGGGATGCAATGATGGTTGGAATGCTTGAATCTCATCCACTGGCAATCACTTTGGCTGCATCCCAATCCATAATTTTTTCCCCCAACAGAGTGCCTGGTCTCAAACCTTTGTGAAGGACAGAAAAAATGATGGACCCTTCCTAGAGTCAGCACCTGACTGGCTATTCCCCCGTAAAGTTCTTTAACCCCTAAATTAAACCAGGGGGTTGTGTGCACACTGAATGGCACCCATCATCACCGTGCCTCTTCCCTAGGGAATTTCAATGCAAAACAAACAACCGCAAAGGTGCACCACAAAACATGAAACAATAAGTATGCTAAAGGCCGTTTTTGATCAAGCGACCGGCGCCCATCCACAGCCTCCGTCCCGATAGAAACACCCGCAACGACGTCGCTGCGGGTGTTTCTATCGGGACGGAGGCTGTGGATGGGCGCCGGTCGCTTGATCAAAAACGGCCTACTGGTACACAGTGCCCACACCCTCCTCCCTTGGACTAATAGGACCTTCAGTCCACCACAAGTTCTAGATTTGACTCAGTATACGGTCTGAGTTAGTCACACTATTATCCTCATCACCAAGGAATTTTGAGAGACCATTACCCACGTTGGCCTTTAGCATACTTATAGTCCATGTTTACAAAATTGCACTTTTGAACGAACCAATAGATAACAGGATTACAGTAGCCGGGAATGTAACTTCTGGATCCCGGTTCCTCTCACACTTTTCCCCACAAGCGACGTCCCACTAACTAAAAGCCCTGAAGAAGTCCCAGTTTGGGACGAAACGCGTCGGCTGTATGTGTTTTACTGCTTATCGAAAATAAAGAATACAAGAAGAACTTCAACATCTCTGAGATATTTCTCCTCATTGTGCTTTAATACCATTTGCACTTATTGTTTCATGTTTTGTGGTGCACCTTTGCGGTTGTTTGTTTTGCCTGGTCTCAAATCTTTATTTATGCCAGCTGCTGCTTTCAGTAGCTTTCGGTACTGAGACCCGCTCTGAGAAAATTGAACATTGAGTATGGTCTGCCGTAATCAGTATCACCAGCATTATTTTTACACTAAAAAGGAGGGCTCCTTATGAGTGGCTTCACCGACCCAGAGTGACGCATGCAGGTGCAGGACTATGCGGCGCAGTACCTGCGCAAAGGCTTTGCGCAGGACCATGCAGAGAAAGCTATGTGCCTGGCTTCAGAACTCATTTACCGCTAGCAAGAGAGGAGTTGGAGTGAACCAGGGCAGGCAGCTACATGGAAGTGCAAAAATAATCTGTAACTGAAAGTGAGTGTTTGACAATGTTCAGCATTCCGTCTATCATCACTTTTTGTGTCACATGCAAATATTGTCAGTACCTTTTTTATACTAAATTGCCGTATTATAGATGGATTTAGTTGTACAGGTAAGACCCCTGGCCTTCATTTTATATTGGTAATTCTACAGAGGAGCTTTTCCTGGCTGGCTTAAATTTCATCATAGCATTGTGAGATAAATAATATTGACCAGGTGGGTAGTTGAACAACTTCATCTGGTCCTTTCAGTGTTCTATCATTCTGCTGCAGAATCCACATTATTATCATGACAAGATTTAAGGTTCTTTAAGGTTATTTATGTCTCACAGAAGGCTCAAAAGCTCATGGGCTAGATGTGCTCATGTCTTAATCAACCTTAAATGCCAACAAAGGACCTAAAATCTCCAGAGCTTTACAATTTGGCCATTTTATGTACAACAGAGGGCTCTGCCTTCCTGCACCTTGGATCTGGGCATTTTTGCATCTGGGTGTTCTGAGACATCATAACAATTGGTTCCCATACACAGCTAAACAATTGGAGGTGTGTAGTATAATAGATAGAGCATAGCTTTGCCTCTATTAGCTTATTGTTTAGATCAGTCAATGTGAAGAAGCATGCCTGCAGTTGTACAAACTACAAATACAATCCAAGTAAAATGGCTCACCAAGACAATGGATCTCACAGACATGTGCAGGATATGTGTAGGTATAGTTTATTAGTCCACAAGTCTTGGGTCATGTTCAGGATGTCATTGCAGGGAGTAGACTGTATAGTGAACCCGGGTGCTTTGTTTTCAGTTTAGATCAATGCTTAACAATCAAAGGGCTTGCCCTTACTGCTTTGGTATGCATTCTGTCCATCAGCCATCTATGTGCAGTGATGATTGCAAGCTGATACAAGTCATGCAACCCACGAGTGTCTTTCAGTGTGTATGGGCTCTAATATGCTCATGCTTATCAATGAAATGCAATACATTTTTACCCCATGTCAGGGGTTTGAATCTCTCATGGATTTCATAAACAGTGGATAACACGATTTGTAATGCATGCATTGTATATTTCTTTTCCAAGCCTGCATTCTGTCTTTTCCTACTGCAGCCATGAACTTGATTTGGGGGTGCTGTAATGGAACAGTTGTGCTAAGTGAAGATCCCATCACATCCCTCTGTGAAAGAGGGATGCCCTGGATTCTTTGTCCTCAATACCTCCTAGAATGTTTGCGGTGAATGACTTCTATATTTTTTTACTGATGCGCTAAATTCAGCGCTGGCCCCTCCACATTTGATATGCACACTGATGGTTTCATTTATTAGTTTGGGTCTTTGTCAGGTCCAAGGTAGAGTCTGCAAAACCTGAGAATTTGTCAGCATCCCACTCTGTTTAGGTCTGTCACGACAGGAGGATAGCTAGAGTTCTTTCCTTTGCACTCTGTTATAACAAGAATTTACAAAAAAACTGGTCTAACCTGTGTCTTCGGGAGGGAGCTTGCATGGCAACACCACTAGGTGGTGCAAACTACTGTCTTTTCACTTTCGGCCCAGCACATGTTTAATTCATTACGAGCTGTCACTAGAATTGCAGCACATTTTAACAAAAGCATGTGACATTCCTGCTTCTATTGCATAGCTTGTCAGATTGCGGGATTCGGTATCTTCATTTGCGCATTAAACTGCGTCCAAGCCGTGCCCGCCGAATGACGGACGGCTGAGGGCCGTTGGTAGCAATTTCCCACATTGTGCATGCGGCGCTCCTGGCACCTCATTACGGCGCACCGGGGTGCCGCGGCGCAAAGTTTGGGAATCACTGCCATACTGACCTAAATAACCTTAGTCCAATCTCTAACCTTTCTCTTCTCTCAAAAGCCCTTGAAAAATGCTCCCTGCTCCAACTAGATAGACACATTGATTCATTCAATTGTTTAGACTCTTTCCAATCAGGCTTCAGAAAGGGCTGTAGTACAGAAACGGCAATGCTAAACTTAATTGATGACATCCATCACTCCCTCGACAAAGGCGAATCCTCCCTTCTCATTCTCCTTGATCTCTCCGCTGCTTTCAACACTGTCAACCACTCTGCTCTACTTAACACACTGAAAGATCCTTTTGGCCTCAACGGTTCAGTCCTCAAATGGTTCACCTCCTTCTTCCAACACAGAACCCAGCAAATTAAAATCTGTGACTGCCTTTCCAAACCTCTGCCCGTCTCCCTAGGGACCCCCCAGGGCTCTATCCTGTCCCCCTCTCTATTTAATCTCTTCATGGAACCCCTCACCCTTATCCTTAAACAAGCGGGAATCAATTACCACCTATACGCCAATGACACCCAACTTTACTATAAGATTCAATCCCGCTCGGATTTTCTTCACCTCAATGATGCCTTGAGTAAGATTCAATCCTGGTTCCACTACAACCACCTCAAACTCAACCCAAAAAAGACCGAAATCATTCTTTTCTCCCCTAAGAATAACTCGCTCCCCATTCTATCATGGATCTCTGACCTTACCGCACTCAACTGCTCTCTCACTATATCAAACTCAGTTAAATCCCTCGGTTTTAACATTAACCAGAACCTTACCCTTATCCTTATCCCCCAAATAAAAAATTCGGCCAAAGCATTCTCTTCACACTCCATCACCTCAAAAACCCTTCATTCCTTCCGACGACTTTAAATTAGTCGTCCAATCGCTGGTCTTGTCAAAAATCGACTATCTTAATGCTAGGCCTGGGCGGTAAATTCCGTTCCACTCGCGGAATTTGCGGGATTTGGGTAATTTCGCGTTCCGCGGAGAATGCGAAATTGCCCAAAATTCTGCGTTCCACGATTTCGTGAAATTTTTTGCTTGTTCGCGTTCTCAAATGCGTGTTCGTGAGATATTTCCCCCCGAGCATGCAAACAGCAATTGCGAAAAGTAAAAAAGCATCACGAACAAGCAATTCCGTGTGTTCGCGGAATTTCTGCGTGCTCGCAGAGATTTTGTACCGTTTTGCGGAGATTTGCGTAATGCGATTACGCAAATTCCGCCCACCCCTAGTTAACGCCATCCTCGCTGGAACCCCTAAAGCCCATCTAGCCCCAATCAAATCTGTTCTGAACCTGGCTGCTAGACTCATTACTGACCTCAAACGGTTCGATCACATCTCTCCCACACTTAAAGGCCTCAATTGGCTTCCCGTTGAAGGTAGAGCTTGCTACAAGACAGCTTGCATTATGCACAAAGCCCTGCATCAATGCTCCCCGCAGTACCTCTCAGATAAACTTCACAAAGCTGGCTGCTCTAGATCATTGAAGAGCTCCAACACCCTCACACTTGCCCCTCCTCTGTTAAACAAGAAAACCACACAATCTCGCTCCTTTTCCGGGAACACGCCTAACATCTGGAACTCCCTCCCTAAAGATCTTCTTTACAACCCCTCTTACATCAGCTTCAAAAAAAGACCTCAAACTTCTCTTGCTCAACAAATACTGGGGTCCTTAATCCCTTCCCTGAGCACTCATCCCACCCCGACCTCCTACTGTTCTGCTCCCTCTCTCTCATCTTCCTTTACCCACTAACTCCTCCGACTAGCCTTTCCCATAGGACTTGCTTCTTCCCACTTGGTATTGCCTTAACCTCCCCCCTCCACAGCCTCGCCCCATTCCCATACCCTTCCCATTTCTTCTCCATCCTTTCCCTCCCACGCTAGGCTAATCACTCTGGACTTGTTGTAGCTTATTGCAATACATGTAATTTGATTGTGTAAAACTGTAGTTGTTTTTAATGTCCGGATGGGTTTTGAGTACTACCTCATTGTAATTCTGTTACATTTCAATTAATTATCCATGTATAGTGGTATATGATAATGTCTTAGCATATCCCCCTCCCTAGCCTCTCCCCATTCCTATACCCTACCTCCCTCTTTTCCATCTTTCCCCCCCTCACTAGCCTAATCTCTCAGAATTTGCTGTAGCCCATTGCAACTTTTGTAATTTGATTGTGTAATATTTATGCTGCCTTTCTACTGTTTTTTTTATTTTTAAATACTACCTCGTTGTAATATTTTGCCTTATTGCAATTAATACCCATGTAAAGTGCTCTGATACCCTTGGGTCAAGCCAGCGCTATATAAAACCTTTAAATAAATAAATACAGCACAGTTGGTTCCAGTTATCCAGGGTGGGGTTGTCCCATACGGATGGAGTTCAATTGTTTTTCAGGGGTCAGGAGCTCTTCATTCAGACTATCTTGGGGGTCATTGGCGAACTCTGACAGCAGTACACCTCTGTGATCTAGGGGATGTAGTGATAGTCTTACTAAAGTCTGCCAGCCAAATGTTTTCTTCGCCAAATAGTTCACAGCTGCCCCAGGTAGAGGGCCTGGGAGATGTATCATGATCCGAGCCTTCTGGCACAATGTATTCAACATATTTCCAGGTCAATGCAATGTGAAGTGTCTCAAATGTGGTATTTTTATGTTTTATTACCGGGGTGTTGTTTGTTTGTTGTAATTCTGTGATGTTTTGACTACTGAACAAAGCCTAAATGTTACGATATAAATAAAATGGCTACGCCTTGGTTGAACGACCATAATTGTATTTTCTTTCCTGAGCTCCTGAAGAAGGGGAATGTACAGGAGGCGGGAACTTGCACTTTGTGTGTGCACTAGGATGATAATAAACAAATAGTGGTCAATAGACATTTGTGACATCAAATGAAAGAAATTTTGAATTGAGAACACTCCTCTAGTGAGGTGGGATTGTCTGCAAAAGTGAGCTTAGGTGCTGGGGTAATAGAGTCATCAACAGCCCCTTACTCCATGAGGTTGCAGGAGAAGAGGTTTATCCCCACTATGGAAAAATATTTTAACTAACTAATAATTGTAAAATTATAACTGTTCAAATGCATATTCCTTCGAGGCTTATGGCAGTGGATTTTCTGCCACGGGACAGTGCTCAGAACCAAGTAAGGAAAGAACAAAGGTACATGTGGATAAATTAATATTTCAAGGACGTTTTACAAATTCTGAAAAGTTGAACATCTATGTAAATCATAGGTATACATTTATGATATGCAGATTGATATGTTTAAAAAAGAAAATAATAAAAGAGACATGATTGTGTTATTGCACAAGTGCAGAGCATTGAGTTCTGAACAGGGCTGTTTTGGTCTCAATCAAAGTGCTAAATAGTCACCTTCGAAAACCATAGAATGAGACGGTGTGCTAATATGAGATTAAACTTGAGTTTGGAGAGATGTAATCAAGCAGTCAATTTTGGAAGCAGGAGATTGTAGATTCACTCTTGGCTGCACAATTTCAACAAAATTGTGTGATCTTGGGAAAATCCCTTTATTTCACCATGCCTCAGTTCCTGTGTAAGCCTACATTTGCAAGCGTTTAAATACCTTCTCAAGGTTAATACTAAACATTTAAAAAGAAATCCATCCTGCTTAGGTTGAACGTAGGTAGTGCCAACGCCTTTCCTGGTGTTGTGAATCTAAGCTCTTCGTGGTGCCAAGATGCCCTCTGAATGCTTCTGTGATGTGTTCTATTATTAGCATCATTCAAGAGGACCAAGGCTTTTGAGAAATCAGAAGATTTATTTACGGCTCTTGAATTGATTGTTATTACTTCAGTTCTTAACAAAGTGAGTATGTCGAATGGAGCTTCTAGACACCTATACATAAAATAGACAAGCTTAATTTTTTAAAAAGATAGAAAGTTAGTAAGTACGTTTTTAAAAATACACAAAAGAGTAAACAAATGGGTGCTGGACTCGAACAATCAACACTCTTATTATGTTTTGAGGTTTGGACAAGGGACGGCATAAAAGAAATTCATAGTATTATGTATTATTTATTCCGTTGTGCCTTGAATAAAATGCATCACATTGTAATAGCTATCTCAGCAGGAGGAACATGCTTTTATTAACACACAAACATGTTCAAAAACTAAAGCTGTCATGCTTTGTTCAGACCAACTCACATGACACTAGGCGTTCTTTGAGCTGCACATGAAAGGCAATTTTAGACCTATTTATTGGCAACCAGACCTATTGCTAAGAACTTGTAGTGGGCTTTTGGTCTGCTCGTTCAACCATTTGGCTTTCTTTGAACCGCGTCATTAATCCATTGGCTTGAAAATTTGCCAGTCACGTTTTAGCTAAGGCAGTAGAGTATTCATCTAGCCATAATGCTATTGGCCATTTCCACTAGAGAACTTGCATAGAACTGGATGAGAGACTACTTCTCAGCTATCGCCCCCTCTATACCCTCCTGCTGGCTCTCTCTTGTCTTGTTCTAGTCTAATGTGGTAATGATGTATGTATTATTACAATAAACCTAGACCTATTGGCTTAGCCAATGCTCTTTTGGCATGTTGCTTCCAACACAGCAACAGGTAGAAGATAATATGATAGAAAGAAGCAAAAACTATTTTTCACATAACTTAGAGCACTCCCATGGGTATTGAAGGGCCGGATAGAGGTAGCAACTGCTGCCCTAGTTACGTCTATTTTCCTTTGCCATTACCCGCTAGTTTAAATTGTTGTTAGCAGTGCCTTGATTCTAGTAAACAAAATGGCCTACACTGGCCTTACCAAGGGCCTAGATTGTGTGTACATTTATCAATATGATAACAAGGCAAGAAATAATAAAAGTAGCACAGTATCTTTGTGGGGTTTGGTGGACTTCTTGCATTGGTTTGAATGCAACATATTCTAATTATAGGTGCTCAAGCATAACTGTAGTATGTCTGTGCCAGAGAGGAAAACAAAACGGTGATGAGAGGAAGGCATTATTTAAATTCTGCCCTAGCAATTACTCTTCGAGAGAATTCCAGTCCATTATTTGTTTGACCTCTGCAGCGCACCAGACAGGGACAGTCCTCACAAATTTCCTTGAGCACATCAAAGTTTGGCATAACCTGGGCAGTTTTCAAGTAGCAGCTGCGGACCGATTGCTGTAGGCTTTTTGATGCATGGGTCAAGTCGGTGTAGTTCTAATCCTAAAGCACTTTACATTCGACAGACTCAACCATGAGACGGACGAGGTCCTTACAGAGCAAAGAGGCCTACTTAGACCTGGTGCAAAGTGACATCGCCAGCTGGCAAATGGTCTCTGTTGAGCAATTGGGAGTCAGTCAATGATGAGTAGTGCGTGGCCCTGCACCTCCCCGTCGTACAGTGGTATATCTCTGGAAGATTTCCCGGTACTGCTTTAAAAAATAATGGGATTCAATGGCAAAATGTGCGGTGTTGTAAGGCTTTGCCATTCCTAAGGACTCCTTGTTTCCCGAAGCTTTCATCAGTTAATGTGCCTTGGCATGCAACTTTTTTGCATTGGCGAAGTTTTGCAGAGTTCCAGACAGAGTTTCTGGCTTAAATTAATTCGCAGGAAGATTTCTCTGCATAGAAAGATCATTTTCACTGCTAGGCACGATTATTTACATCACTTCAAAAGTTAATTTTCACTACTTAGCATGGTTAATGTTCACTTTATCGAACCCGGCCAAGCTGTCTGCAAGTTTTTTTTCTCTGCAGGTTTTCCTTTTAACAGAGATTTCCTTTGCACAATTCCAAATGAATGCAGGATTGTTCTTGCTATTTGTCAATCGCAGAGTTTTTCTAATCCTCTCCTCAACACCATTATGTAAGAGAAGGCCACTAACTGCTTTTAAGCAAAGTATGTCTTACGCAGAACCATTTGTCATGCCTTAAATAAAGTTACTGGTGGTATAAATTATTGCCAAATGTTCTCACGCGGAAATTGCAACGCCAAAAACTATGCAAATAGCTTTAATTTGGAGAGTTTTCCATTGAGTGTCACTAAAGTTGAATAAACTCCCTTCACAAATTTGCACCCCAACCAAAATAAATAATAGTGTGAGGATTATATTAAAAATCATACTTAACATCAGTAGCAAGGGTTGCTTATTTCATCTTACCCTCAAATTGTAATTGTATTCATAGATTTCTTGCAAATGCAGATGTATAAATCTGGGACCACGTACTGATTTATCCTTTGGGATGAGACTCCTCATAAAACAGTCGAAAAGAAGCTGTAGGGTGGTGGAACAGAGACATTAAGCAGCTGGGTATGACGTACCAGTCATGTACTCAGCTCTGTGGAGAGGAAATCGCACCGGGTTCCCTTGCTGTGGGGTCCACCCCCCAGGACCCAGAAGCCTTTGATAACAGAGAGCCGGCAGTTAAAGTGACAGGCCTTAGATTTCACAAATTAGATTCGCACCTCCAACTGTAAACAACGGATAGATGATCTGGCAGAAGTCCCCCACGCCTCGCCCGAAGCCAAGTACACGTAAAATTATCGCTTTTACGGGAACTTCAACTAGGCGCTATCGGTATCACTGGCGCTGCTTTTTGGTACAGGCTGACAATCACTTGGCAGCACAAAAGTTAAAAAAACTTCTGAAGCACAAAGGATTTATTCTTTTGACCTTTGACTTTGACTGGTGGATTTGTGGACTGAGAAGAGAGGGGCTTTCTGTAGTCCCAGTGGCTCTCCCAACTCCAAGGCCTATTGCAGCAAGCACCTGCACGTTAACATAAACTTGACCCCTGACCCCCTGTGATTCATCATGCTCAGGCAAGGGACCGGCCTGGCTTGGCGTTTGGTCTGTCCCTTGCCTTGAACGAGGCAGCTTGAAGGATCACAGGGGGGTCAGGGGTCAAGTTTATGTTTATATACAGGTGTCAAGAGTATATTGCTCTTATGATGAGATTCCACGGGAGGTCACTGAAAATCCCCGCAGGGGATGGAAAACAAAGCGGAGTAAAACTTCCCTGCAGATGTTTCAGAGGAAACCAGATCGGGGAGCGCATGGGGTGGCAGGTGCTCCCCGCATTTGTAGGTGGCCAGGCGGGCCGGAAACTGTTCAACAATCATCCCGATTCACGGTTTGCAAACGCGTGTAACACAGGCCTTCCTTTCAACCCTTTAAATGGACGATTGGTGCATCTGTGACTTCTGCAGGCGGCGTCCTCTCCGTCCCACCCCCATGTCGCTGTGTGACGCTTTTTGCAGAAAGCTGTAAGGAGCAACCATGTGTGGAAAACGGGAGATATTTTTTATCATCAACAGCAAGGGTGAAGTGGTGGAAGGAAGAAGAAAGACGTGGTGGAAGGAAAAAGAATGATGTGGAATCAAAGCTAGGTAGCCTTGTTATTTGGCAACCCCAATATTCAACAGAACTGGCTTTGGGATGCTAAGGAAAACTGTGGGCCACTGGACTTCTTCTTCTCACCTCCTAGGCAAATGCAAATAGCTTTACTGCAAGCCCTGAAAATGAAGGTTCTATATCACTTCCAGTCTGGCATTCATTTAAGCCCCACAGCCAGCTCTCTTCCTTGCCATGTCCCTATTTGGCCTAGAGCCCATTCTAAATTACAGGACGCTGTCTCTAGGAGTGGGACAGGTGGGCACCCAACAGCAACAGTTGATATTGTGGCCTTTGTTTGTGGTGGGAGTTTACAAAAGCAGGCTTCTGTTGGAAGCTGGTCGGTTGGTGGTGGTTGGTGTGGAATAGTCCACAACATTGACTATGTAGTTGCCTCTGTGGTTGCCCAGTCCTTGTTTTTATCCACTTCAGCAGCCGAAATACTGTATTGAGCCACCCAGCAAATGCGAGAGGGGCCTGTAGTGTGTCGCGTGCTTGCTTGCAGAAAAAACTACATGGACACACCTGTCCATTAGAACCCACAGCCACTCAACTGACTATGGCTGTTTCACTTGCTACATTTATGGATTTCCCGAAGTTGGACACCAGGAAAAAAACCACAAGGTTGCACGCCCACAGGGGAAAACCAGAAACCCTTCTCCCTCGGGCATCCCACATGGTGTTGCTCGACCATGATGCAGCACTACATCCCTCCCTAACATGGAGTAGAAAGACAACTAAACAACCAAACAGAACACTCATAACACAGGGTCACAGGCTTAAAAAAAAGGCAGAACAATGATGGAGGTACTTCTCCGACTTTTAGAGCAGCAGCACCAGCTCACTTTCCTCTTAGTCAGCCAAAAAGTCTGCATACCGTCGAGATGGGTCTGGGTTGGATCTCAGGTGATACTACCCTCTGCCGCTCCTGTGAGTAGACGCCAGGGTGGTCTCATCAGTCTCAGGGGGTCTGAATACACCAAGGCCATGCTCTCTTGGAGACAGCATGACGGCTGGTAGCATCAGAACTGTCGGTGCCAGAGGTGTCCCACAGATGGCTGGGGTGTCTGTAGTGACCATTTTGGCTGCCCCATTGGGACTGGGCATGCTGCCCATAGGTGTACAGTCTATTGCATCACTGTCTGACAATGCACCATTATGTACAAAGGGCACTCTTTTGAACTGGGAGACGTTCCTGGTGACAGTGTCTGTTCCTTTCTTAGTGGTTTTCATAGTGCCTTTGATATCTGTGATTGTCAATGAAATAGCTTCAAAAGGTAGGAGGAACTTCCAACCTGGGTGTCAGTCTTTAACTAGGATCTACCTCCACATAAAGAGTTCGGCACTTGTCACACCGCCGGCGCGAGGCATATTCATTGTTGTGCGCTCTTCAGGAGTCCGAGCAGTTCAGGGGATTTGGTTCATCTGCCCGCAAGGGATGATGAGGAATGGTGTCTTTTAATGTCCGACAAAAACACAGTCTGCTCAGGGCAGTGCCAGTGGTGGAGTGAGGCATCAGCCGATATTCTCATAAAAAGGGGTAAATCGAGCTCTCCACAATCCTGGCTCCTCCACGGCATTGCAGGTGACATTTGTTAATGTCCGTACAAATCTTTCTACCACCCCATTGGCTTAAGGCCACCTGGGTGTGATAATATAACGTTTTGTGTTCCATGAATGTAGATACTCAGTCCACTCATGACCATTCAAGGGGGGCCAGCAGCCAGTGTGGATCCCTCTGAACAGTCCATGGCTGGTCATCATTTTCTCAATTTTTGGAATGACTTACTACGCTGACATGGTTGGCACGATTTCCACTTTAGGACATCAGGAGGTTGAGCAGGTGTAAACCATCAGGGAGACAGCCGGAGTCTATTCTGACACGTTGCCATGGGGTGGTAGAGACTTCCTCCATGATCACCAGTGCAAGAAGTTCCTGCTGGCTAGTCATTTTGCAGGTGAGGCACTCTGAGATAACCTCCTGTACTCCTTGATCGAGGCCGGGAAACCAAACTTTGCTCTCAGCGTGTTCTTGGACTTTACTATGCCTTGGTGGGTTCCCTGAGTAAGAGGACATCCTGGTGTCTCAAACTGCTGCGGAGGACTAGCCATGGTCCTGCATGTTTTGGCTAAAACTGAGAGTTCTTGCTGAACATCATGGTGTAATGCTTGGAGTGTTAACTTTGCATCCTCAGTGCGATGGGCCGAGTGGCAACGGAAAGATTGCAGGTCCCTCATTAGTACCAACTAGATGGCAATTTGGAGGCAGTCATCTCGCTCTGTGGCCCTAACAACATCTATTAAGGACATGGGGATTGGCTTGAATCTCGCAACAACAAGGCAGACATATTACTCAGAGTGCTGTGCTTCTTTGCCTTTTGAGGGGTGTGTAAGAATCATTGGTTAAATAGCCAGGTTTTCAGGCTTTTCCTGAAAATCATGAGTGAGGGTGTTGAAATGTACCACTTTGTTAGGGGTACACTGGTGCAGGGTCACCCTTTTTGTCCACGGGTTCAAAAACTAACAAAGTAGAGATCAGCACTGGAGTAGGGGATAAATAACAAGTTTATTATTCACTCATGAGTGGTACTATGCCCATACAGCACTCTCAAGTGCTGCCTAAGGTGGTACACTGGCTCCACAAACCAGTGCCCTTTAGATACAGATTTTGTGCAGTGTAAGCACATGAACAGAAATAGGGAGCACAGGTTTTAGAAATAGTAACCAGCAAACATAGACAGATAAATAACCACTTGGTCAGCAAAGGGGGAGGGGGAGCAGAAATGCTTATGGCAGAAACAATTGATTGACAGTCAACAGATGTACTAGCAGCTACAAACTCTCAGCACGTACATTGCTTTTAGCTGAGTCAGGTAGTCAACTAAAATAGATAGCACAGGCAGGAAAAGATGAGCAGCAGAGGACGGGAGAATTACGAAGGAAAGGAAATGGACACCTCAGTCAAAATGGCTGCTGCTTATGCCAAATAAAAAATTACACGTTTTCCACAGACAGCCCTTTTGACATAAGCCTTAACATTTTCTTATGCTTTAAAAGGGGTACGATAAATGTTATACATATCAATTTGCACCATGTTGCTGACTTCTTGTTCTATTGCTAAACAGGCATTTACATTTTGGACATTTATTTTAGATGGTAGACAAGTAGTACAAGTGGAAATACAGAGAGAACAAAGCATCTGTCTGGTCGACTACAGAGACATCGATTGCACGTTTTCCCTTACTACCAGCATAGTGATTGAACAATTGCAAATCTTGATGGTAGGTTGGGGGAGCTAAAAACCCAGGTGGTAGAAGGAAGGCTATGTAACAGGTACCAGACCAGCCTGGATGTAGGAAGTAGTATGCCTTAGTTTCACAAACAAAATAAGTGTGACGTGATGCAAAGAAGCTGCTTCGGCCTCTCACAGACATCTGCAACACTGTAGTACAGTTACTGTGGCCCACTAGCACATCGCCTGTACTTTGTACACAAAGGGGGCCAGTGGTCATGGCAACAGAGATAACAAGGGGTCCATTTCCTTTCTCCAACCTAGAATTTGAATATACATAGTTTGTTGCTGCACTTCTTTTACTATATTCTTCCATTTCTAAAGCAGTCCCTTTTGCTTGTGGGTCTCCATCTTCGTTGGGGTAGCAGACTTTGTTCATTAGAGGCATGTAGAAGTTAGAACCAAGCTGGGCATGAGCCATTGTGAGAGAATGGCAGCGGTGACAATGGGATTCCTTTTATGTTCTGATGAGGAGGAATCTCGCCACAAACCCAACAGTTAGTAGCATTGCTTAGCTGGTGTTTCTGATACAACATTTGAAGAAATGAATTGTTTCTCAGATTTTGCCGGTATCCCTGTTCATGTTGCGGCAAATCAAAATGATGATGCTCTTTGCAGCAAGTGATGTAACAGTAATGTTAGGTAAGGAGGCTCCAGGGATTACTTCCTCCACTACCCACATTACAGTAGCGATGATGACAGCAGTCAAAGTCAGACCAAGGATGCAGATTGTACAGCCCTTGCACATTGTCGCAGCGATCTCCTTCTTCTTAGGCAAGCTCATTTTCATCAGCAAACAACAAAATAGATGATGCCCTAAGGTCCTGGGCAGGCGTTGGTTTCTTCACTACGTTGAGACGAGTAGTCACTAATAGGTTACCCCCCTTTGTCTTTAACCACCCAGGACAGTGGCTTAAACAGTCTCTTTCTGCAATGAAATGTCTTTCTTCCTGGATCGAAGCAGATATCTAGATGTACTAGGGATCGTGTGGTCCGGGAAGTCTTCCTCAGGTCCTTCAGGTGACGCAGCTCGTCCTTTCTCGGTGACCAGGATGTTGTGGTGATCTGTCAATGCAGCTGGGTTTACGAGGGCATGCAGTATGGAATCGCCATGCCGCAGATCGCGGCCTTCACCCAGCAACGTGTCTGGAAGAACTTCCTGTACCTGCTGATAAATATAAGACAAGCTGTCAGTTAACTGGGACAAATAGTCACTCATCAACACATGGGGTACATCATGTATAGGGCGAGGCTTAGGGACCCCCTCAAATATTCATGGGCCTCCCAAAGACTATTTCATGCGGTGTAAGGCCAGACCGTGTATGTGATATCGATCTGATAGAAAGCAGGGCTAGGGACAGTGCATCAGGCCATTTCAAAGACGTGGAAGCCTGCATTTTAGCCAAGTTCAATTTCAGGGTGGAGTTGTAACGCTCCACCAAGCCTGCTGACTGTGGGTGAAAAGTGGCATGGAATTTCTGCATAATCCCCAACCCTTTCATGACATATTCTACAACTTGCCCAATGGAATGAGGTCTGTTGTCCATTTGCAGGACCTCAAAAAGGTGCAGTTGGTGTCGCAAACCCTCCTGTTGGAGTTTGTGTTAACTTTCCATGATTATTCTGGAGACAGACCAGACAAGACTGGACTATCTTTTTAGTAGTGCTGGCAATATCAGGATGATCCAAACTTGCATAAGTTGTTTTGCCATTGAGGATGCACCAACTTGTGCCGGCCCATGTGCCATGTGAATCAAGGGATATATATAGGCTGTGCGTAACTTCCATTTGGTCATATCTTTATTCCTCCAACAGCCCTCATCATCCAGTGTTCCATCCTTAGACCATTGATCTAGTTCATCAGCAGAGGCAGGTTGTTGCATGTTTAGCACTTCCTGCCTGGCATCATGCCAACGTTCAGCTTGTGAATTCACCACATACATGAAGGTGGTACTTCGCTGCATTGTGGTCTCACGGGCTGTGTGATCTGCAAATTCATTTCCCTGCTCCTATTTTATCAGTCACTTTCTTGTGTACATTACATTTAACAATTGCTACTTTCTTAGGATAGGTTAGGGCAATAAGAAGATTATGTACTAATTCACCATGCACTATTTTTGTCTCATATGAGGTGAGGAAACCCCTTTTTTCCATAAGCGACCAAAATTATATGCCACCATGAATGCGTACTAGCTGTCGGTAAAAATATTGACAAGCAAGTCTGTACTAAGCTCACATGCTCTTGTTAGTGAGTGTAGTCTGGAGTTCCTAATACTGGTGCAGAACAAAGAGCTTGGTGTGACTGTTGGAAGGCATTCTGACATTCAGTAGTCCATGGGAAAGGCATCGGAGTGCATTTAGTCAAAAAGGGCCAACAAAGGTTTAATAATGTGTGAAAAACTGCCTACAAAAAGAAGTGAGGCCAATCAATGCACAGACATCCTTCTGAGTGCAGGGTACAGGAGTGTCTAAAATGATCTGAATGCGCCCTGGTGTGAGTGCACATCCCTCCGTAGACAGGAGGTGACCT